>NW_019272078.1:307019-495577 GCF_002738345.1 Cucurbita maxima | reverse complement strand
GTTTTCGTTACCGAGATCTGTTCACCGTTGGATCTCGCCAATATAGCCCCCCATAGTTTTCGTTACCGAGATATCTTTTTTTTCATTATTCCTAGGGATTTTTTGGGTAATCTACTCCCATGCTGGCAAACATTCAAATCTGAACTCAACCCTGTCGCTCTTTTTTCTTTCCTCGCAGGCAGGAAGCACACCAGCGGTGCCTTGCGTGATTCTACTGTGAATTCGTCCGGCCATCAGGCGGGCTAGTGCTTATCTTATGTGACAACACTACATTGCGAATGGCTATTCTAGGCTATGTGACAAGACTACAGAGAAAGCGACGCTTGCGTGTAACATGCTATGGTCTCAACGCCCTTACGAGGTAGTGATGAGTTTCACATGCTCTAAGCTCGGCCCGCGCGCAATTAGGAAGATTGGCCACAATCTGAGGGGTACCACCCACCCTACCTTATACCACCTATAGGCCGCCGTCCGTCATACAGCTGCCCGAAAAGGAACTGCAGTGATCTTGAATAGGAATCCTATAGCGATAGATAGAATCCCCATAAAACTACCACTAGATCATCACTGGTTATAGATCATGGAACAAATTGGGTGGGTAGGATTTGAACCCATGACCAATCAGTTAACAGTCGATCACTCTACCACTGAGCTACTGAGGAACAACAAACTTAAAGAAGCCCACTCTTGTTCTTTGGACCAACTTCTGACCGAACAAAAAAGGGAAAGGGGTGAGTCACTCTTTTTCACATACACCAGGAGAAAAGGTTACGATAGCAAGCCCCGGCTGGAGAGCCTCCAGGACAAGGGGCGGCGGTCAACCATCCACTCTTGAGATTTATATGGATCAATCGTCCTGCTAGTTCGCTAAGTAGACTCACTCTACCGAGTGGCAACAAAGGCTGGAACTATTCCTGCCAAAAACAAGGGACCTACTTCTCATCCTAGGAGTTAGCAGGTATGAAAGAGTCCCCTCTCTCTCTCTCCGAGTTTCGACTACTAAGTAGCACTTCTGCTATTCTATAATGGAATCGATTCTGGTCAAGCTGAAAAAGCCCACTATTATTAGTAAGCTAGCGCCCCCCCCTTCCCTTCTTTATCAAAGTCGACGTTTCTCGCTTGTTAGTCCAACCTTTTTGGATATTTGAAGAAGGCAGGTTTGGAACCCTATCCAAGGGCAAGGTGCTGGTCTCGATCTCGCTTGGTGGTTCCCTTCTTGTTGATTGTTGACTCAACATGGATTTCGTGCTTTAGTTGGTGGGCCCTCCCTCCATCTATCGAGCAAGTAATTCACTATTGGCAATTTGTCCGTTCTCATGCCATGCTTCTTCTTTCTCCAAATCGGTTCCTAGTGTCAGTCAATCAAGATTCGCCATCAAGAGAGGGTTAGGTTAAGCCAAGCCAGCCGGTCTCGTCATTCACTTCCTCTGTCCATCGATAACGGGAGTACGCATCAACACATATCTAACGAAAAAAGCGTGAATCCTGGATTCTCTTCCTCAATCAAAATGTCGAGCAATTTCTCCCTATTAATTTGGTCATAGTCTCCACGGGACCCTCTACGTGGAGGTGCACCATGTTGATAGGAGCAAAGACCAGATTGTACATGTCCTCGAAGGCTGCATTCATGGCAATCATCACTAGTTTCTCCCTCATTTCTTGTTTTTTCTCTTGAATAAGGGCTATCCATTGAGTGAATGGAGGTTTTGCTACAGTGATTTGGACGGTTGGTGTCCTCTTCTTCTTCTAGAGTTGCAGGTCTTTCTGCGTGAGTGGTAGCTCATGCTCAAAACTCCTCGTACACGAGTCCTAGTTGTTGTGCAGCGGTCTATTTCCCGGCTTTGCTTGTGCTATGATGATTGATTTCATCCATCCTCGACCCTAATGAAATTGAGTATTCCAGTCAGTCAAGTGGTTCGGGTTCTCAGCAGGTGCTCATTCGCCTGCCTGCTCCTTCATAGTCCATTAGTGGGTAGGGTGGTAAACTGATAGGGCGCCCGCCTCCTCTTCAGACGTGTCCTCGACAACTTGGCGGTTGTTCGGTCTCTGCTTTTGGGGGCAAAAGTGCTTGGTCATTGGGGTTTCTTCCTTTTCCTCAACCAAAACGAAAAAGGTTGTTTGTGTCAGCCCGGTTTAAGATTTGGTTATGAGCTGGCTAGACAAAGAAAGATGAATTGAAGGTCAAATAGATTGGAGTGAAAGTGGCATAGGACCTTCGATCGACCATGGGGCGTATTCTACCCTTACCGAATTCATTCTATGGAAGCGTTACGTAAAAAGCTCCTTCTCATGTATCTTGCATTTCTTTGGTTTTTGGAAGTTCTAGAATGTTGTCTTTTGATTTCCTTTGTTGGGAAGCCCCCTTTGATTAATGATCATTCCGTAGAAGAGGGGACTCTTGATGACCGGCGGCGAGTTACCATAGAAGACCAGCGGCGAGTTACCATAGAAGAGGGGACAACTTCTTTCTCCCTTGCTCCATTTTCCTTTGATGATTGAAAGTAGCAAGCCACTCCACTACTAGTTAGTACAGAGGCCAGATAGATAGAAGGTAGCTCATCCAGCCCAACAAGCGGATCCATTGTTTATGCGGCAGTGCAATGCAGCTGAAAAAGGTAATCTCCTTTTTATTTATTAGAAAGGGTATAGGTTGGGGAAAACTTCAAAACTAGGGTTCCAAAAAGCTGACCTTAGAAAGGATAACTGTTTTCGAAAAGGGCACCCTTACGAGACCCCTAAACTACAAGCTAGTGCGCAATGACTTTTTCACCGTTGTTGCTTGCAGCTTGCAGGCTCGAAAATCTCTCTTTCGCCTCTTCTCCATGTCTCCATTTGATTTGCTTCTTTTTTCACGCAGGCGCTTGGTTTGCCCCTTGTTGTCTTGCATTTTGTGATCCAGAGCTTCAGTCTGCCTTTTGAGTCTCGTTGCGATCCGACGTGGATTTTCGATTGAAATGTTAGATCCAGGTTTTGGGTGGCCCATCTGGTGGGGGAAGCTATCACTGCTGGAAGCCCCTGCGTTCGGCTGCGTACTCCCCATCAGCATATCTCACACTCCCTGAATTTTGGCTACATCTTTCATTTGCCTTTCCTGCATTTTTCTTTCGAGATATAGGTCGGCTTCGTGCATCTCGATGTTTGCCGGGGGTGCTCCTGAGGTATGCCTTTCCGGTGGGTTGTTCTCTTCTCTGTCTTTTCCATCCAGTGCCCACACAACGTCAGAAAATCTGCGTCTTCGATCTCTCTTCGCAACGCATTATATCAGTCTCTTTCTCTCGGCATCTGTCTTTGAAGTCATTGATTTCATATCGAGAAGCGGTGTTCACTATTAAGACTACACCCATTCTTTTCAAGCTTGATTCTGCCCTTAGACTCGTTACGCTGTTCGACTGAACTCATTGGCTCTGCGCTCTATTCAGTCGGAACCCGGTTCGATAACCTTCTCTCATAGATTCCCTTCACCAAGTCATCGCCAGCAATCCGCTCTTATCCCTTCGGCGAGTTCCTTTCTTGTCTTGCCTAAAAACTTTATGTATTCTCATTGGCGAAAGACTCTCCCGCGGCAAGGTTTTACACATAGGGGCACTTTCTCTCGCTTTCCATTAGTCCATCTAGCGCCTTTCAGTTGTGGCCCGCCTCGTGGGTTAGCTTGGGTTAGATTTTGGAGTCTGGAAGGCATCCTTGTATTCTTTCAAAAGGTTAGCCATTCTTCTTCCATTAGACTTGATAATCCTTTTCTCTGATCTTTGTTTCTTCTCTCTTCCAGTTCTCTCCCTAGACTAGATTTGACAGGGGTGGGGAATACCATTCTATTCTATCAATAACAAGAAGAAAGTAGCAATTTCGTTTCCAATGGTTTGAGCTTGAAGCAACCTACTATCTATCGATAGGCGAGAACAGACAACTATTTATTGGCAGCTTCGCCTATCTATTCTATTTTGGTCGGCTTGGAGACAGAATAGAAAGACCATCATCCCTGGGTACGATCATAGCTTGATTCATTCGTTGAACCTTGGGGATAACCATTAGCATTGAGGTCAATCACCACACCACCTATATAAGAAATACGCCATTTCATTCCTTCCGCGAGAGTGCATGATCAACACACACCTAACCTAAAGCGCCTACATACTGCGTGCAGCCAATCCAACCACAACATAACTAAACTAGCACGAGATTCTACAACCAAAACTACTGGTAGTCTTGAGGGGACTCCTCCTATAATAGTTAGTAGTATTGTGAAGGTGTTAATATAACACATGCGGAAGAAATTTGGATCTTAGGCACTTTTAGAACATCAATTATAGTAAATAACTAGCATGTTCATAAGTATTAAAACTTAATGAGTTTGAATACTAACCTTTTGTAGTTCAAATTTCTTTTTCCTCACGAACCGGTTTCGAACCACCACCAGTGTCGTCTCCACTATCCTCCGGCCTTAGAACGGGATTGTGGAATCTGGTGAGTGACTAAACTTGGGAGGGATTTTGTATATATGAAGAGAGTGTTTGTGAGAGATTTTTCTCAAGGTGTTTCACCAACAAGCACCCTTTCATGTATTATGATCACTCTATTTATAGAGTCATGTTTGCATGTTCCTGCAAATCTAAGATCACCAAATTTTGACACTCAAAATTTCACTCAAATGTTTGGGATTATGTGCCAAGCATGCATGCTTGAGTTAACCAAATTTCGACACTCAAAATTCTACTCAAATTTGTGGGGTTTATTTGGCAAGCATGCCCGTTTGGTTAAACCAAATTTTGACCCCTCAAAATTTCACTAACATGGATTTTTCCATTAAATGAAGTCAACCTTTTGACTTTCTTCATTTTGATTCAACAATCAATTTGAATTTTTAATTTCAAATTAAAAATGAAGTCAACATTTTGACTTTCTTCATTTTCATTCAACAATCAATTTGAATTATTAATTTAAAATTAAAGTAATATTAAATGATTAATTAAACTATTTAATTAATATTTAATATTAATTCAAATACCAATCCCAATTAATTCCAACAGATATTTGATTAAGATATTTAAATCTTATTTAAATATCTCAAATTCTCTCTTTTTGTTTAATTCGTAAGTAAAACAAAAATGCGATTAAATATATAGTATATATGTAGCGCATTCTCCCAAATTTGAATTCGAACACTTCGATCTCACTCGTCATACTGTTCTATGGTTTAGTCCGATATGAGCTATTAGAGGGACCTAATGGACCTATAGATCATGGGCTCCAACGATTCAAGATTAACCGGTTAAACTCATTAACCAACATTTGTTAACTACTAAGACATTCCACTATAGCCTAGTAGTTGCACTCCCCTCACTATAGGTATATTTTTTTCCATTTGATATAACCATGATTAGTAAGTCGATCCTTCACAGGTTGTTCGTAACTAAAGCTGGGTCAATTTACCGTTTTACCCCTGAAGTTACTTCTTGTTTCTTATGTCTCACTGATCCTCTAATGAACAATTGGTTTGTGGTCCAACCAATAAACCGGATCCCTCTCACGCCAATGAGAGGGTGGGGCCCCTTGTTCAAGACCTCTCAATACTTAAGGGAACTACCTCTCTTCTATCCCTAAAAGTGGGTAGGAGTGAATTTCATTTTGCACACGTCCCCAGCCATTTACCCAGTCTTACCTCTGAAATGGGAGGCCTATTGAGTTGGCGAACTTGAGCCACTCTAACCCATGCAAATCTAAGGATAATTCCAAATAAACATGAGTTCATGGTTAGCTCAAGATTAAGATCGAGTTACCTAGGTCATCGAATGAAAAGAAAATCAGTCTCAACAGTAAACGACATTATAAAGTGAGAATGATTTTCTTCATGGTTCGATCTTATGCAATACTCATTGCATAGAACGCCCCCACTCACATGTCTCCACATGTACAATTTTAGTGATCACATTGTTTATATCATATACAAAAGTGGGCCGCATCCATAGTGTCCCTAGAATAAAGTACTCAGCCTTATCCTTATACTATAGATCATTTTGAATATATACTTGAACTTGATCAACTCTTATGTCTCTACATATAGTTCAAGTAATCATACTATAGCCTGAGTGATCTTAGTTTATTGGATTTTGATTAATGATCGTAAAGTTCACTTTATTCAATAACAATCTTTATTGAATAAACAACAATAATAACTTTATTGAAAATAGAATATGTTTTTGTTTACAAAGTATGAGTTTTAGGACATAAAACCCAACAAACTCCCACCTGGACTAAAACTCTAGTGGGGTTTTATAACGTTGAGTAGAGAGAAAGACATAAATACAATAAACTAGGGCATCAGTTACTCATGCCTTTTCTCCCACTTGCCTTAGATTACATAACTCGTAGTCCTAGACTCACTAAGTGCCCTTCAAACACTTTAGCCGTGAGGGGCTCTGTAAATGGATTAGCAATGTTGTGCTCTGAAGCTATCTGTGTGACGATCACATTTCCTCGTTGCACAATCTCCATTATGAGATGATATTTGCGCTCAATATGTTTTCCTCGTTATGGCTTCTTGGTTCTTTTGAATTTGCAACTGCTCCACTGTTATCACAATAAAGAGTGACGGGAAGATGCATATTTGGAACGACTTCTAAATCAGTTAAGAACTTCCTAAGCCATATAGATTCTTTCGCTGCTTCACAAGCAGCAACATACTTAGCCTCCATGGTGGAATCAACAATGTAGCCTTGCTTTATGCTTCTCCATATTATTGCTCCTTCGTTCAGAGTGAAGACAGATTTTGATATCGATTTCCTCGAATCTACATCGGTCTGAAAATCTGAGTCAGTGTACCCTGTAAGGATCAGATCCTTAGCACCGTACATTAGCATATAGTCCCTCGTTCTCCTAAGATACTTGAGGATATTCTTAACGGCACTCCAATGAGCACGTCCTGGATTGGACTGATATCTGCTGACAATTCCCACAGCATAACATATGTCGGGTCGGGTACAAAATATGGCATACATCAGACTACCGATCACTGATGCATAGGGAATGTGTCTCATATCCTCAACTTCTTGAGGTGTCTTAGGACTCTATTTCTTTGACAAATGAACTCCATGCCTGAAAGGTAATAATTCTTTCTTAGAGTCCTGCATCTTATATCGAATCAACATTTGGTCGATGTACGATGCCTGAGACAATGCTAGTGATTTGTTCTTGCGATTCCGAAAAATTTGGATTCCAAGAACAAACTGAGCCTCTCCTAAGTCTTTCATTTGGAATTGTGTCGCTAGCCAATGCTTAATGTCAGTCAGAAATCCCACATCATTTCCAATGAGTAAGATATTGTCAACGTACAACACCAGGAAAGCTACTGTAGAGTTGACTATTCTTTTATAAACAGAAGGTTCGTCAACATTCTGTTTAAAACCATAAGATTTGATTGCAGTATCAAACTTTATATTCCAGGATCGAGATGCTTGCTTTAACCCATAAATGGATCTTTTAAGCTTGCAAACCCTTTGCTCATGATCCTGTTCAATGAACCCCTCTGGTTGAGCCATATAGATATTCTCTTCAAGATTGCCGTTTAGAAAGGCTGTCTTAACATCCATTTGCCAAATTCCATAATCATAAAATGTGACAATAGACAAGAGTATTCTAATCGATTTAAGCATAGCAATAGGAGAGAAGGTTTCTTCATAGTCCACCCCCTCTCTTTGGGTATAACCCTTTACTACTAGTCGAGCTTTAAAGGTCTGTACCTTACCGGTTTGGTCTCGTTTTCTCTTATATATCCATTTGCAACCAATAGGTTTTACCCTCATCTGGTTGATCTACAAGTTCCCAAACTGAATTGAAGTACATTGACTCCATTTCAAGATTCATGGCTTTAATCCACTGATCTCAATCTTCATCATTCATTGCCTGTTTATATAGATCAATGGATCCTCAATGCCATCATCAGATATGATGACTTGAGTTTCTGCCAAACCCAAGTAAAGATCGGGTTGAGTTATAACCCTCCTACTACGTCGAGGCATTCTCAACTCTTGAGAAGGATGTGATTGACCAGAGGTGTCATTTCCATCAACAAGTCTTATTGTTTTATCAATAGCTTCTTTAGAAATCTCACTTAATACTAGTTTGCTGCGAGGTTGATGATTTCTTACATGGTCTTCCTCTAAGAATGTAGCGTTTGTTGATACAAACACTCTATTTTCTTGAGGGTCATAAAACAAACCACCTTTCGTCTCTTTGGGGTATCCTACGAATAGACATAATTTTGAACGACGTTCTAATTTCTTGGGGTTTTGCAACAACACACGTGCTGGACATCCCCAAATTTTGAAGTGACGTAAACTACCTTTACGCTCTTTCCATAACTCATAAGGTGTTTCTGAAACACTCTTAGTAGAAACCATGTTCAAAATGTATGTAGCAGTCTCCACTACATATCCCCAAAACGGATTGGGTAATTGAGTGAAACTCATCATAGACCAAACCATGTCTAACAAAGTTCTATTTCTCCTTTCTGATACACCATTTTGTTGAGGCATACTAGGGGCTGAGAGTTGAGACCTTATTTCATGTTCTATCATATAGTCCTGAAATCTTAAGTCCATGTACTCTCCTCCTCCATCTGATCGAAGTGTTTTAATAGTTTTACCTAATAGATTCTCAACCTCAGTTTTATACTCTCTGAATTTTTCAAGAGCTTTGAACTTGTGATGCATTAGGTAAAGATAGCCATACCTTGAATAATCATCAATAAAACTGATGAAATATTCATACCCTCCTCGTGCTTTGACATTCATTGAACCACAGAGATCTGAATGCACGAGTTCTAAGGTTTCTTTGGCTCTATAACCATTTTTGAAAAACGATCGTTTAGTCATTTTACCCTCAAGACAAGACTCACATGGAGGTAAAGAGTTGTCTTCTAACTCATTTAGAATTTTCTTTTAACCAATCTCTCAATCCTATTAAGATTAATGTGGCCTAGTCTTAAGTGTCAAAGATAGGTATTAGGAGAAATCTTTTGTCGTTTATTTTGAGTTTCAGCTGTTTTAAACATCTCGGTATTTAAAATGGCTTTTGTTTCGCTCGGTTTTAACATATATAAGTTGTTTTCTAGTTTTTCAGAACAAATATGAATACCTCTTTTGCAAATGAACACTTAATTGATTTCAAAAGATACTTTATACAATTGTTCTAATAAACAAGAGATAGATATTAGATTTCTTTTCATTTCAAGAACAAAAAGTACATTATCTAATATAACGAATTTATCTCCAAAAAACAACTTTAAATTTTCTACTAATCTTGCTGAGAAAACCTCTCATGTTCCAACCCTGAGTGTTATCTCACCATCCGCAAGCATTCTTTAGGAGCTAGTTTCCTACAAATATGATTAGTCGCCCCTGAATCTAGTATCCAAGTTGACTTTTCATATTCTACTAAACATATTTCTACAACGAGTAAATCATATTTACCTTGTTGTGTCTTTTCGGTTTTCTTCTCAGCAAGGTATTTTGGGTAGTTTCTCTTCTAGTGCCCGTTTTCGTTGCAATGGAAACATTTTCCTTTATCTTCTTTTTGAACCTTGTTGTTGCAGTTAGTAGGAATCTTATTTTTCCCTCTACCCTTCTTCTTCATCAAAACACTTTTAGAAGTTTAAGGTCCAGACTTATTTTTGGAGGACGATCCTCGTAATAATTTCTTGGAGATAGCAACATTTGCTTCTCCTGTTTGTCCTTTGTTCGTTAAGAGGGACTGATAAGTCTGTTGCTCATTGAGAAGAGCAGTCAATTTATATTCTATTTTGGTCATTACCAAATTTGTGCGGAATTGGAAGAAGCTCTTCGGAAGAGACATCATGATAAAACTGACTTGACTCTTCTCATCAATGACAACTTCATTTTCTTCTGCCACATTGAAATGGACCATCATGTCCAAGACATGTTCTCTAACTGAGGTCCCTTCTTTCATACGGCAGTTGTAAATGTATTTTATGGCTTCATGTCTAAGGGAGAAGGACGGTTGTCCAAACATCCCTTTTAGAGATTCCATAATCTCTTTAGCAGTACCCATAACATCGTCTTTCTTAGCCAAAACATCAGATATGCTGGCTAGAATGTACACTCGGGCTTTGTCATTTACCTTTATCCATATGCCTTACGCATCCTGAACTGTTCGGTTTGCATTTGGGCTAGGGTTTGGAGGACATTCCTTAGTTAAAAAAAACCTTAAATCATCAATTACCAGTATTGTGTTTAGGTTTGATTTCAAAGTTGCGTACTTTTCGCCGTTTAATTTCTCAAAAGCGAGTAATTGTACTATTGAGTTTGTCATGCTGTGAAATAAAGAAAATTCTATTAGTTATTTGACTTAGTCCTGTTTAATCCAATCAGTTTTAGCAAATGTAATAATGTACCTAAAAATTATTAAGTTGCAACGATACTTTAGTGAGTTAGAGCAACTGCTACCGAGGGGCAGTCAATCACTCATTTACTAAGTCAAGACATTCTTGACTTTAAACACTAATCCTAGAATAACTCTTGTTCCTATAATGTTTTTAGTTATCGCTATTTTGGTCAAGAATATACTAACTCTTAGTAATTCTTCGTAAGTGTGACCCACAATTTTCAGACCTCAGAGATTGGTCCCAACAATGCTATCGAATGAAAAAGCCAAAGTTGGGAACGGACCTAAGAAATCCTATCCATTTCTAGAGTTTGCGTTGTTTCGACTCCCATGTTACGACGCTCCGAATGGGTAGTTGCTCTAGGGCAATATGCAGGTGGAACATGGGAATCTCACGGCGCAACCTAGTGTTGGAGACCATAGGAGGTGTTGATATACTTCCTTCTCCCACTTACTATAAATACTTTCTCTATTCACCTTGTTATTGACTCATAAAAATACCTTCCGAATGGAGAACGCTCCCAAGGAGACACAAGGCCGAGCATGAATCTCACGGTGAGAATTTTCTAGAGAGCGTAAAAGAAAAACGATGTATCTCATATATCTTTTTCCTCCCACTATGTATTTTAGACGGTTGGGTATACTTATTACTTAGTTATATTCTGGCTAATTAAATATAACTTACGTCTAGGTGATTTTTCTAAAACTTATATAACTTAAGCATGCTCATAAAACTGGGCTAACTAAGCTCAAGTACTGGTTCGATCTCCAGGTATTAGGTGTTTCGTAAACCGTCAACTTAAGTACCTCCAGCCTTAGACAAGATCGTGCCAGGTGAGCTTTCTCGTAACCGCAATTTTGTAAGACATCGACCTATTTTAACTATTAAAATTGATCGTGCTCGGTTCTTAACCCTGAGTGAGCATGTACTTATCTTTATTATAGATTTTAACGTCTATCTCGTTTTATGACGTTGAAAATAACCTATAACACGCATCTAACATGCTTTATATAACAATTATATAATCATCCATTCCAATATCTATCACTCATGGAACCCTAACCATGCGTACTATACATTATCACACTTATAACATACTTGAAATGCATGAAACATGCTTATCCTATGGTGGGATTTAAAATCTATATGACATACTTTATGCTATGCATAAACATTTTCTATTTAATTAAAACATATATTAATAATGCATAATTAATTAAACATGCTAAAGTGAATTGGTTTTGCCATTTTAAAACAAGCACTTAACTAAATTATTACATTAATAATTAAAATAACTTGAACCGCTCCCGAGGATCACGAACTGGGCGAACTAACCCTTAAAAACGTTGAACCGGATTCCAAAGGCAGAAAAAACACCTGGACTGCCTCTTCCATCTTCTTCTTCGGTTCAACTTGCTATCTCTTCCATTTTCGATCAATTACAACCTAAAATGGATTCTAATGACTCCAAAAAAATTACATACCTTTCTTCTTCATTCATTAAAGCCCATAAACATTAGGCTTATTACAATAATTGTATCAAATTGAAACATAAAAAAAAATGCCAAAACCAAAACCATGCACTTTAGCAACCACAAAATTTCATTCATGTAATGGTACCCACCATGATCAAATTAATGTAAATAAAGTGCCTAAAACTTGCTATGGTATCAATGGAAGGTGTTAATATAACACATGCAGAAGAAATTTGGATCTTAGGCACTTTTAGAACATCAATTATAGTAAATAACTAGCATGTTCACAAGTATTAAAACTTAATGAGTTTGAATACTAACCTTTTGTAGTTCAAATTTCTTTTTCCTCACGAATCGATTTCGAACCACCACTAGTGTCTTCTCCACTATCCTCTGGCCTTAGAACAGGATTGTGGAATCCAGTGAGTGACTAAACTTGGGAGAGATTTTGTATATATAAAGAGAGTGTTTGTGAGAGGTTTTTCTCAAGGTTTTTCACCAACAAGCACCCTTTCATGTATTATGATCACTCTATTTATAGAGTCATGTTTGCATGTTCATGTAAATTTGAGATCACCAAATTTTGACACTCAAAATTCCACTAAAATGTTTGGGATTATGTGGCAAGCATGCATGCTTGAGTTAACCAAATTTTGACACTCAAAATTCCACTCAAATTTGTGGGATTTATTTGGCAAGCATGCAAGTTTGGTTAAACCAAATTTTGACACCTCAAAATTCCACTAACATGAATTTTTCCATTAAATGAAGTCAACATTTTGACTTTCTTCATTTTCATTCAACAATCAATTTGAATTATTAATTTCAAAATTAAAGTAATATTAAATGATTAATTAAACTATTTAATTAATATTTAATATTAATTCAAATACCAATCCCAATTAATTCCAACACATATTTGATTAAGATATTTAAATCTTATTTAAATATCTCAAATTCTCTCTTTTTGTTTAATTCGTAAATAAAACAAAAATGCGATTAAATATATAGTATATATGTAGCGCATTCTCCAAAATTTGAATTCGAACACTTCGAACTCACTCGTCACACTGTTTTATGGTTTAGTCCGATATGAGTTATCAGAGGGACCTAATGGATCTATAGATCATGAGCTCCAACGATTCAAGATTAACCGGTTAAACTCATTAACCAACATTCATTAACTACTAAGATATTCCACTATAGCCTAGTAGTTGCACTCCCCTCACTATAGATATATTTCTGTCCATTTGATATAACCATGATTAGTAAGTCGATCCTTCACAGGTTGTTCGTAACTAGAGCTGGGTCAATTTACCGTTTTACCCCTGAAGTTACTTCTTGTTTCTTATGTCTCACTAATCCTCCTGTAATGAACAATTGGTTTGTGGTTCAACCAGTAAACCGGATCCCTCTCAAGCCAATGAGAGGGTGGGGCCCCTTGTTCAAGACCTAGAGTCAGTACTTAAGGGAACTACCTCTCTTCTATCCCTAAAAGTGGGTAGGAGTGAATTCCATCTTGCACCCCACGTCCCCAGCCATTCACCCAGTCTTACCCCTGAAATGGGAGGCCTATTGAGTCGGTGAACTTGAGTCACTCTCACCCATGCAAATCTATGGATAATTCCGAATAAACAGGAGTTCATTGTTAGCTCAAGATTAAGATCGAGTTACCTAGGTCATCGAATGAAAGGAAAATCAGTCTCAACAGTAAACGACATTATAAAGTGAGAATGATTTTCTTCATGGTCCGATCTTATGCAATACTCATTGCATAAGACGCCCCGACTCACATGTCTCCCCATGTACAATTTTAGTGATCACATTGTTTATATCATATACAAAAGTGGGCCGCATCCATAGTGTCCCCAAAATAAGGTACTCAGCCTTATCCTTATACTATAGATCATTTTGACTATATACTTGAACTTGATCAACTCTTATGTCTCTACATATAGTTCAAGTAATCATACTATAGCCAGAGTGTTCTTAGTTTATTGGATTTAGATTAATGATCGGAAAGTTCACTTTATTCAATAACAATCTTTATTGAATAAACAACAATAATAACTTTATTGAAAATAGAATATATTTTTGTTGACAAACTATGTGTTTTAGGACATAAAACCCAACATACTAAACAAGCGAGTCATCGGTCCGGAGAAAGAAAAGGTACTCGCTTAAATCGCTAGGCGTTCGGAACAAAGAAAGGTGATTATGTTCATGCTTCAAACGATCTGGCTAATTATATATACTACTCTAATATTCCTAACGAGACAAAAGGCGAACCTATAGAGAGGCCTGTTTTAGCGCGTTTACAAAGGTAACCGGTTGGTTGGTTAGGTGAACTTTGACTTTTGAAACGGTTGGACCGAGAATGAAAAATGTCTGCTAACGCCCTTTGGCTAAGATCTTTTTTAGATCAGCAGCAACGAATGTCTTGTATCTATCTTGTATCTATGAAGATAGATTTCTCCCCGCGTTCAGACCCTCAATGCCATACTTTGCTGAAGACGATTCTCTCGCGAATCGCACATAGTTCCGTTTGCCCAAGGAATGTCTTTGATCCGCTCGATATAGTGATGGATTTCATGGCCGACGTCTAACCGGCACGAATACGCCGACATGAAAGGAGTTCCCCGTGAAGCATTTTTTTTTTATCCTCAGACGTTCTGTTCGATTCTGATGCTTGCGTTCTCATGTCTGGAACCCTCGCGATTGATTGGAAAAAAAGAGCAAAAGCGAGAAAGATGGATTGTTATCCAAAATTGATAGGAATTCCCTGGGGATTGTCTGCCTTCTAATAGATGTTCTGCCTTTCAAACATCCAATCCCATGCTAATAAGAAAAAAATGAGCGATTGCTAGTCAGCTTTAATTTTTGGAAATAGATAGAAAGGGGTAGGGGCTGAGGCTTTTCAGGCTTTACAACTTGCTTCAATTAGAAAATGGCATGGATCAATGCGGTTTTGCAGCGTCCTCCAACTTGCTGTCTGCTCCCCTTCACTTTCTTTGCTGGACAGGAAGATGCGAATTGCAATGGCCTTCCCACCACGGGAAGTTCAAACCTCGCTGGAGAGAGAGAAGCGGATTGAAACTCAATCACAAATCCCTTCTCAATCGAAGGTGAAAGCGGGAAAAAGATGACTCAACCCTTTTTTTCTTGTCAGCTTGTTAGGAGTAGGGGCTTTCTCGCCATACGCACCCAAACATACATTACACCAATTGTGGCTGGCTCAACAGTTTCCAAAATGCCGTTGTCAGTTGATCCGGTGAGGCATCCGCCTACGAATACGCGCATTAGAGCTCTTTGCTCGATCGGGTGGCTTGTAAACCGCTGTTTCATCGGGCAGTGGCTTATTTCTAACACCCCCCTTACTAGATCAAACAAATAAAGCTCCATTGAATGAATAAACTTCTCCCTCTCGAACAAGGGCAGTCAATGGTTCGTTGCTAAGCCTATCTCAGTGATGTTCAAAACTGTGAAAATCGTGCTAATTTCATTCATTCATATATGGTAGGGGCAGAAGGTATTTTCTTCTTGATTTTTATTTGTTAAAGACTTATCTATCATTGAACTAACTGATATCTAATCCGAGAATCAGGGGATTAGTGAGTTTTGGCCTGTGTTTTGGCTATGCAAGATGGTGTAGATGCGGTTGTGCTTTGTCGTAGTCTTTCTATTTGATTGTTGTGGTTGTGTGTTTCGAGATTTCCGCGAGGCTACCTGATTATGCAGGAATCCCTAGTTTTCCTTTCTGAGGTTGATTGAATCTCTCCTTATCCGATTGTAAGTCTGCTTCACATGGATCTCCCGCCTCGTTTGAGTGCTGCTTTTTTCTGATCTTGATTCGAGTTCCTAAATTTCTCATTGGAATTTCTTTCATTATCTTGAACTTGATATTGAAGGTTTTTGAATGGGCTTTTTCTTCTTCTTTTCTTTTTCGGTATGTCGCTCCGCGATCAAGGAGTGAAAGAACCAACAAGTGGGCTGTGATGATGTCAGAATTTGCACCTATTTGTATCTATTTAGTGATCAGTCTGCTAGTTTCTTTGATCCCACTCGGTCTTCCTTTTTCATTTGCTTCCAATAGTTCAACCTATCCAGAGAAATTTTCAGCCTATGAATGTGGTTCGATCCTTCCGATGATGCCAGAAGTCGTTTCGATATACGATTTTGTCTTGTTTCCATTATATTTATTATCCTTGATCCGGAAGTCACATTTTCTTTTCCTTGGGCAGTACCTCTCAACAAGATTGATCTGTTTGGATTTTGGTCCATGAATGGCCTTTTTATTTATTTTGACGATTGGATTTCTCTATGAATGGAAAAGGGGTGCTTTGGATCGGGAGTAATCACTAGTGAGAGGGCAAACAGAAAGAGGGGGAAGGACAAAGGAAAGAGTGATGCCTACATTAAATCAATTGATTCGTCGTCATGGTAGAGAAGAAAAAAGGCGCACGGACCATACTCGAGCTTCGGATCAATGTCCTCAGAAGCAAGGAGTACGCCAGGTGTGAAATCCCATTATATTCGAGGAGTCAAGGATTTGCTGGGAATTCTAGATCGAAGAAGAGGAAGATCTAAATATGGTGCAGAAAAACCTAAATCGATATGAATGGAAGATGCCTCTTTCACTTCTTTTTCTCGGTCAGTCGAGGGAAAGGGAACAACCAACCACAATGTTATGCCCCAAAATCGAACTATACGGAGCCCTTCCGAATGACCTCTCATGGAGTCTGCTACACTAGCCAAGAAAGAGTGTATTAGACTCTATTCGCCTGTGGAGGTGAGTGGAGGAAGAATAAAAAAAGAGAAAGGTATTGCTACTAAGAAATAGTTGCTCGTTCATAAATGAAGTTAACCACTTCTTCTTAGTCTTGCTACACTACACGACACGAGGGGTGAAGTTGAAGCAGACACGGTCTTCAGTCGACTGAACAAGTGATTCACCATATGGAAATAAGAAAAAAAAGGAGAGAATGATCTCGCCCAGGTGGTTCCTGCAAAGTAAGGTAATGACTTCAAACTCAAACAAAGAACGTTCTTCTCCAAGGCGTATGAGTCAAAGAAAATGTTGTATCTATCTAATGCAAGACCCGTCGATAAGCTAAGGCTACGAGCGGATCATTAGGTCCACCCGGTTGGGCTCAACCTCAGAGAATTGAGTGAACAAGAAAGGGAGGACGCCGACTAATCTCTTCCAAGGAGTATCGGGTGGTGGAACGGCAAATGAACCTTTTTGAGGCTCGGGCCAAAGAGCTAAAGTAAAAGGCCACCGAGCTCGTTCATCCTCGTTCCATTCCAGTAGATGAAGAGTCAGATGTGGGGCTGGCAATCAATCTTCTCTTGGAGAAGAAGAGAGAGAGGCGACCTTAGATTCCTCCCCAGAGCGATGAAGGCGATTGAGAATGGCAAAAGCCGCTTTTAGAAAGACTTCCTCCCTCCTTGAACTCAAAGGATTAAACCCGAACGCTACCTGCGGATGATTCCACAACATAGAGCTTCAATCAATAGGCCATTTCCGTCGGATTTTCTCCTCAGCAATGCCCACTCCCATGCCTTTCTTAGTTGGACCAACCCAACCGGCTATTTCCGACAAGTCTTTCTTCATTTTTAGAGCAAGAAGCGGAACTACAGGGATGAAATGAAAAGTGTTTCTTACGATTACACCCAACAGCCCACTTGAGCAATTTTCCATTCTCCCATTGATTCCTATGAATATAACCTAATGTCCAATAGAGGCCACAATTATGGTCCAAGTAATAAATGCCCAAGTTTCTTTTGGATCCCAATTCAAATACGATCCCCATGTCTCATTAGCCCATACGGCCCCTGAAAGAATACCTATGCTTAAAAAGATAAACCCTAGACTAAGTTCTCTTCCTTCATGTATTGGAATCAAAGGAAAATAACGCATTTAATAAATGACGATTGTTTGTTTTTACCAAGAATTCTTATAGATAGAGTTTGGAAATGGAATCACTCTGACTTGCATCATTAACCAATGAGATTGGAGAGCGGGAACTCATAGTGGGAATTGATGCATTTCAGTTAAAAAACCTGAAGTAGCAAAACCTTGGGGAAAAATAGTACTTGGTATAGTTATTGCTCTTAAATAGTTTAATAATGAAGCAACCTCATGAAAGAAATAGTAATGATTCATATAAATCACTTAATGGTAAATGTTTCAAATAAATCCAACTAGTAACTAATAATCCTATTATACAGAAAAAAGTAGCTATCATGCCCTTCCTTTTCTGACGAAGAATAGAGTCCTATGGTTTCATCGACTAATAAGGTTATCAAATTAATTGTTTAATGATTCGTAATGAATTTAATACAAATCAGTACGATTTTACTGGATTCATTTGTAGACTGGCTTTTATGATTGATACCAAAATGAAATAGTGTTTTTCATCTAATTATTCATTCCTTCTTGCTCTATAGCAGGAAAAAAATGAAATAGTGTTTTTCATCTAATTATTCATTCCGTCTTGCTCTATAGCAGAAAATTTGTGTAATGCATACTATCTAATAATAATAAAGAAAATTAGCAGTTTCTATATTGGATATTCTAATTTGTTAGTAACTGATCCTTTTGAAAAGAGATAAGAGCCGGTGAATCAGAAAAATGAATTAGGAATTCAATATACTTGTTTTATGGAATATACATATCAATATTCATGGATCATACCTTTCATCTCACTTTCAATTCCTATCTTAATAGGAGTGGGACTTCTACTTTCTTTTTCCGAACGCAACCAAACCCTTCGACGTATGTACTCTTTTCCGAGTATTTGATTGTCTAGTATAGTTATGATTTTTTCAATTTATCTATCTATCTATTGATCAAATAAATAGTAGTTATATCTATCCATATGTATGGTCTTGGACTATCAATAATGCTTTCTCTTTAGAGTTGGGTTACTTTACTTGATCGATCCACTTACTTGTATTATGTCAATATTAATCACGATGGAATTATGGTTCTTATTTATAGTGACAATTATATATCTCACGATCAAGGATATTTGAGAGCGTATATTAGTTTGTTCAATACGTCAATGTTGGGATTAGTTACTAGTTCGAATATGATCCAAATTTCTCTTTTTTGAGAATTGGTTAGAATGTGGTCTTATATATTAATAGGGTTTTGGTTCACTCCACCTACTCCTCCTGCATCAAATGCTTGACAAAAGGTATTTGTAACTAATTGCGTGGGAGATTTGGGTTTATTTCTTATTAGGGATTTTAGGTCTTTATTCGACAACAGGGAGTTTTGCATTTCAGGATTGATTTCTAATAATGAGGTGAATTTCTTATTTGTTACTTTGTGCGCCGTCCTTCCTATTATTTGCAGGTGCAGTTGCTAAATCCGCTCAATTTCCTCTTCATGTATGGTTACCTGATGCTATGGAGGGTCCTACCCCCGATTTTGGCTCTTATACATGCTGCTACAATGGTAGGGTAAGTTTTCTTGTCGCTCAGCTTCTTCCGCTTTTTATAGTAATACCTTACATCATGAATCTAATAGCTAGGGATAATAACAGTACTATATTGGAGCTACTTTAGCTCTTGCTCAAAAAGAGATTAAGAGAAGTTTAACCAGCCTATTCTACAATGTTTCAATTGGGTTATACGTATGATGTTAGCTGCTTTGGGTATAGGGTCTTATCGAGCTGCTCTTTATTTCATTGGTTTACTCATGCTTATTCTAAAGCTTTGTTATTTTTAGGATCTAGGTCCATTCATTATTCACTCAATGGAATCGGTTGTTGGATATTCTCCAGATAAAAGTCAGAATATGGTTCTTATGGGGTTTAACCATGTGCCAATTACAAAAAATATTTTTTTTGATTAGGTACCCTTTCTCTCTCTTTGTGGTATTCCACCCGTTGCCTACTTTTGGTCCAAAGATGAAATTCTTAATGATAATTGGTTGTATTCACTGATTTTGCAATAATAACCTATTCCACAGCAGGATTAACTGCATTTTATATGTTTTCTATCTACTTACTGACTTTTGAGGGACATTTAAGCATTTTCAAACCGTGGAAAAACAAATAATTCCCTCTATTCAATATCATTATGGGGTAAAGAAGGATAAAAAAGAATAAACAAACACTTTCCCTTCTTATTACTATTAACTATCAATGAATCATAATCAAAGGTCTACTTTGGAAAAAAAAATAGCATATCAAATGGATAGTAAGTAATCTAACAAAAATGATGCGTCCTTTTGTGAGTATTCCCTATTTTTGTACTCATACTACTTTTTTGTATCCTTATGAATCAGATAATACGATGCTATTTTCGATCGTTGTCTTATCCCTATTTACTTTCTTTGTTGGAGTCATAGGAGTTCCGTTCACTCAATTCAATCAAGAAGCTATTGAGTTGAATATATTAGACAAATGGTTAGCTCCGTCTATAAACTTGTTACATGAAAGTTCAACCAATTCTTCAAATTGGTATTCGTATGAGTGAAAAATGCAACCTTTTCTGTCAGTATAGCTTATTTCGGAATATTTATAGCGACCTTCTTCTATATAAGCCTGTTAGTATAGCTTATTTCAGAATATTTATAGCGTCTTTCTTTTATAAGCCTGCTTATTCATCTTTACTAAATTGGGTTAGGGTCATATATTCGTGGTTACATAGATGCTTTTTATAAAATATACTTAATTGGGGGCATAAGAGTATTACCTGAATTCACTTCTTTTTTTTTATGGGGAATTGATGGAATTACCAATGCTTTTGAATTTGTTTGTCACAGAAAGTATGAAAATAGTCACAGAGAGGAGTTTCAAACCAGAAGATATCTTTTTCGTCTGTATCTAAATCTAACAGCATTTTGTCATTTTCTTTATTTACATCCGGGCAGAGGTTAAGAAGTTTCATAAACAGGTCTTTTTCTCTTTTGTTTGATAGCGTGTCCTTTTAAAGTAGCATTCATCCTTTGTTTTTTCCTTTCTAGTCAATCTGTCTCATTCATCTTATGTTTCATCGTTTTTTTCCGGATCCTCCTTTTCTTCCGTAACAAAGGGAAGGAGAAGTATCTTCTTCAGTAGATCCCTCTTGTTCCTGTTTAGTCTCCTCCGTTTCTTTCAGTTTCATAGTCAGAATGGGTGAAGGTATTCCGCCTAAATAGTAGACACAGGTAATAAGAGAATACTAAAGATTCGAGCCATAGAATTTCTCAATTCTGACACAAGGTACTTATTAGATCTACATAAAATTCTTTTGCTGTAGCCAGACTAATATCAATCTAACCCATTGAATGAAGAAAATGTGACCAATTAACCAACCAACAAAATGACTTCTTACAAAGAACATCTTGTTGTTGCATCTAAACATAGAAATCTTGATTAATCTGACTAACAATGAACTTGGTAAAATGAAATGGTTGAATAAGGAATGATGAGATTATGAGGGAATACACATTGAATGCTAAGCATTGAGTTTCTGGTAGTAGATCCATAATCAAAAAAGTGTTTGTTAGATTGTTATAGAAGAAATGAAATAAAAGATACGGTAGAGCTAGGACAGTTATTGTATGAGGTCTACCCAATGCTAGATGCAGACAGAGGTGCATAATAGATCGATATGAACTGAGCTGTCTCGTAATCAAACCTAACCTGTTGTTGCTGATACTTTCTTCTCGGTTTCTTCTTCCATAACCCGAGCTCGGAGAGGGAAGAAATAAGAGGGCCCTATGGAGAATGTGGTCAGAAATCCATAATAGAGTCCGACCACAACCGACCGAATTGATTATCTTCATCCATAAGGATACTTAATAGATTGCCTAGTAGAAAAGATTTGCAAATCATCACAAACCTCCTTCTTTTCTATTGAAATTTCTGTGGATATATATATTGCACTTTCCATATAGAAAGAGATAGACTAGAAACGACATCTCTTATCTCAATGACACCACAGGGATATTAAATGAATGGAATTAATTGGGATATGAATGGAATATAATGAAATAGAGCCACTTTGAGGTTCTCTATGAAATGAGGCATGAAACGGAGCCACTACGAAGAAGTTCCGGGAGTGACAAAGGAAACCTCGAGCTCATATTGGTCATGGGTTGAGAATGGGAATGGAATTCTCTGAAACTTAATATATTGTTGTTCCTCAGTAGCTCAGTAATAGAGCGATCGGCTATTTAACCGATTGGTCGTAGGTTTAAATCCTACTTGGGGAGATTTAATTCATTTTGAATTCTTTAATAATAATAATAAGGGTTCTGGCCGTTAAGAGTAGGTAACCCGTTTCGTTCCCTCTCCCTCTGTCTTTGTTTCTATTACATCAATACCTCGGTGTAGGTCCAGGATAATCCTTTGTTACACAGTCTCTGGGTCTATTTACAACTAGCCAATTAAGAATTCTCATACTCAAACTACTATACTAGTACATGGAGTCATCGATTCTCCCGTCAAAATTACCGCGAGCAAAGAGATTAATGACAAGGAACACATTTTTGCTATTCTACTAATACTTATACTTGCTTCGCTATTCTGCAGAAGCCTGGCTCACGAAGAATTACGGGGCGTAAAACAAAAAAAGATGTTGATTCGGAGAGAGAGTATACTATATTGAATTTATAACGGAACCCCCTTAACCCATTAACGAAAAAGAAAAAGATAAGGCCATTCCATTTCGACAAAAGACCCACACCCAAGTTCCATAGCTTTGGGTCCGCTATCCCGATCATGATTTTCCTACCTCCAGAGGGAAAATTCCTTCTCTTTTTGGCCGGTTGTGGGCGAGGAGGGATTCGAACCCCCAACACCCTGGTTGTGCTCTAATCCTCTGAGCTACAGGCCCCACCCCGTCTCCACTGGATCTGTTCCCGGGGGTACCCTAAAAAAGGGAACCTTTCCTCTCCCCAACCATTTGCCATTTCGGGTTAAGAAGATAGATGTGAAAGTGCCTCTATAAGAATGATGCGTTCCAAGGTGTGAAGTGAGAGAGAAGGAGTTTTGAATAAGACGACCTTTTCATTGTTAGTGTTTTTCCATATTGTTGAATATTGAAAAGTAATAAGAATTGGAGGGGTTAAGCTTTTTATCATCCTGGCGTCGAGCTCTTTGCAGGACCTCCCCTACAGTATCGTCACCGCAGTAGAGTTTAACTACCAAGTTCGGGATGGATTGGTGTGGTTCCTCTATGCCTAGGACATCAGAATATCGAACCAGAAAAAAGGCATGAGAGAAAAGCATATTCGCTAGTGATTGTGAGGCCCCAATTCTTGACTGGAGGGGACACCAAAGGCCTCTGCCCTTCCATCCCTTGGATAGATAGAGAGGGAGAGCTTTTTTTTGTTTCATCTTGTCAAAGAGTTGAACAATGAAAATAGATGGCGAGTTCGTAATCGAATTGATCGGGTCATGTAGGAACAAGGTTCAAGTCTACTGGTCTGTTAGGATGCCTCAGCTGCATACATCAATGCACTTCCACATCCTTTACAATCGTAAATGAATGAAAGAAGGAACCTGAATCGAGAGCTACTGAACTTGAACCTGAAAAAGAAAGGAAAGTCGAAACTCCTTATTAATGAGACTTTACAGTGAAAGAAGAAATGAATGGAGAAGAAAATGAAACAAGAATTCTTCTGTAAACACTCTCGATGAATGAGACGGAACAGGAAGGAAAGAAAGAGAGATAAGCTCCTTCCCCCGTATATGCTATTTATTCCCTGACCTGTGAGACGAACCTCAAGATGAATGAGAGTTCACTATAAGTCAAGACTCAAGATGAATGAGACTTTACAGTCGAGGAGAGTCAAATGAGATTAAGCGAAGTGACTGACTGAACCTTTGATTTCACCTATTGATTCTCAAATGAAACATGAATTCGACTGTAAGGACCATTTATTCTTATTTAATTGATGCCTCTCCCTATGTTTAGGTCCATTTATGAGGTAATTCAATTGGAAGTAGAGAGACTGAACTCAATCACTACTTCATCTCTCCAACTGAGGTTTCACTATCTATGTCTTCTCTCCTTTTCCCATTTCTTCTTTCACTCGGTCAAGCATATTCAATCCTTCTTAGACCTATTTCTTCTTTCTCTTGTCTTCACCTTTTCCTTCTTTAACTATTCTTTAACTATAAACACTCCTTATTCATTCTTTCTCTTCTCTTTCATTCTCAAAACTTCTGTCGCTCCATCCCTGCAGAGAACCCATCGCTGTCTCTGCTGTGCTACCAGAGGCTCTGAGGAAGTCGAAATAGGAGAGCCCTCATCTTGGGGTGGGCTTACTACTTAGATGCTTTCAGCAGTTATCCGCTCCGCACTTGGCTACCCAGCGTTTACCATGGCCATGATAATCCTCTCGTACTAGGGAAAGGTCCTCTCAATGCTTTAAGGCCCACACCGGATATGGACCAAACTGTCTCACGACGTTCTGAACCCAGCTCACATACCGCTTTAATGAACAGCCCAACCCTTGGAACATACTCCAGCCCCAGGAGGCGAAGAGCCGACATCGAGGTGCCAAACCTTCCCATGTGAGCTCTTAGGGAAGATCAGCCTGTTATCCCCTTAGTCACTTTTATCTGTTGAGCGAGGGCCCTTCCACTCGGCACTGTCGGATCACTAAGGCCGACTTTCATCCCTGCTGGGTGGGTCTTGCAGTCAAGCTCCCTTTTACCTTTGCATTTGAGAGCCAATCTCCGTCTGGCCTGAGGAAACCTTTGCACGCCTCCGTTACCTGAGGCCTACGCCATTAAAAACTGTCTACCTGAGACTGTTCGCCCGTAGGTCCTGACACAAGGTTAGAATTCTAGCTCTTCTAGAGTGGTATCTCTGGGCATTCTTCGCCCTCCACCTAAGCTGTGTAGTAAAGGCCAAAAGCCAGTCCTAGGGAAGAGTGAAGCTTCATAGGGTCTTTCTGTTCAGGTGTAGGTAGTCTGCATCTTCATAGACATGTCTATTTCACCGAGCCTCTCTCTGAGACAGTGCCCAGATCGTTATGCCTTTCGTGGGTGTAGGTAGTCTACCCCTTCTTCTTACCCTGAAAAAACACACCTTGCGTCCTTGAACCAATAACCATCTTTCGACTAACCTAGCCTCCTCTGTCCCTCGGGACCAACAAGGGGTAGTACTGGATGGATCACTGTCCACTACACCTTTCGGCCTGATCTTAGGCCCAAACTCACCCTCCGTAGATGAACCTTGCGTAGGAACCCTTAGGTTTTCGTGGCATTGGATTCTCACCAATGTTTGCGTTACTCAAGCCGACATTCTCGCTTCTGCTTCGTCCACCACTACTCGCGCGGGTGCTTCCCTTTAAGGTGGAACGCTCCCCTATCGATGCATTTTGACATCCCACAGCTTTGGCAGATTGCTTAGCCCCGTTCATCTTCGGCATAAGAGCGCTCGACTAGTGAGCTATTACGCACTCTTTCAAAGGTGGCTGCTTCTAGGTAAACCTTCTGGCTGTCTCTGCACCCCTACCTTCTTTATCAGTGAGTGGTCATTTAGGGGCCTTAGCTGGTGATCCGGGCTGTTTCCCTCTCAACGATGAAGCTTATCCCCCTCTCATTGGCTGACCTTGACCCCTGTGATTTTGAGATCATATCTAGTATTCAGAGTTTGCCTCGATTTTTTACCGCTCTCGCGGCCCGCATCGAAATAGTGGTTTACCTCTAGATGTCCAGTAAACTGCTGTGCCTCAACACATTTCACGGATTACCAGCTAGCTCTGGGTTCGAGTGGCATTTCACCCCTAACTAGAACTCATCCGCGGATTCTTCAACATCAGTCGGTTCAGACCTCCACTTAGTTTCACTCAAGCTTCATCCTGGTCATGGATAGATCACCCAGGTTGGGGTCCATAAGCAGTGACAATTGCCCCATTCAGACTCGCTTTTACGGCTCTGGCCCTTAACCAAGCCACTGCCTATGAGTCGTCGGCTCATTCTTCAACAGGCACGCGATCATAGTCCTGGTCTCCTCCCACTGCTTGGAAGCTTACGGTTTCATCTTCTATTTCACTCCCCCGGGGGTTCTTTTCACCCTTCCTTCACGGTACTACTTCACTATCGGTCACTCAGGAGTATTTAGCCTTGCAAGGTGGTCTGATTCACACGAGATTCAACTTAGCCTAGCAGTACGATGCTTGTATTTCTCTCCCACAACCCCGTTTTCATTGTTTAGGCTACTCCCACTCGCCGCTACTACGGGAATCACTTTTGCTTTCTTTTCCTCTGGCTACTAAGATGTTTCTGTTCGCCAAGTTCTCTCTTGCCTGCCCATGGATTCAGCAGCAGTTTAAAAGGTTGACCTATTCGGGAATCTCCAGATCTACGCTGATTTTCAACTCCTGAGCTGCCTCCATGAGATTCATAGTTGTATTACTTATAGCTTCCTTGTTCGTAGACAAAACAAATTCGGAATTGTCTTTCATTCCAAGGCATAACTTGTATCCATGCGCTTCATATTCACCTGGAGTTCGCTCCCAGAAATATAGCCCCATCCCCTCATGTCAATCCCACGAGCCTCTTATCCATTCTCATTTGATGACGGCGTAGGAGCAAGTCAAAATAGATAGAAAAACTCACATTGGGTTTAGGGATAATCAGGCTCAAACTAATGAGCCACGTCAAGGTGAGACTCTACCGTTGACTTATATCCCTTTCCTTGCCCCCAGAAATAGAACTGACTAATATTAAGGCAAAGGGGCGAGAAACTCAATAACACTATTCTTGAACAACTTGAAATTGGGCCTTCTTTTCACACTATTATGGATACGTGCAAATAATTGGCAAAATTGGATTCATAAACCCGTACGATTGACTACGAATTCGAGCCATAGGGTTTCATAAAACCTTACGATTTTCCCGATCTAAATAAAGCTTGTTTTACATGAAGAAGATTTGGCTCAGCATGTTCTATTCGATATGGGTAGGAAAAGAACTCAAACAACGAGGTATTACGAGGTATTATGAGAAAAAGAGAGAGAAAGAAGAACCTAGTCAAGATGATACGGATCAACCCCTTCTTCTTGTGCCAACGATCTTACCATTTCCGAAGTAACTGGGGTGACATCTCTTTTCTATTTCCATTCCAGAGTTTTGATGTGTTTCCATGCCCCTTCGAGACCCCAATGAACCACTTTTCTTTGGAACACATACTCATTGCAAAAAGGATAATGGTAAGTAAGTAACCCCACCATTAACGACTGAATTTATTCATTTCATAGTAATCGACATGTCCTACCGCGACAGAATTTGTAACTTACTATCCTCTTGCCTAGCAGGCAAAGATTGACCTCCGTGGAAAGGATGAATCATTTCGAGCATTGCTAGAATCGATGTTGTATATTTGAAAGAGGTTGACCTCCTTCCTTCTCTCACTTGTTACAATCCTCTTCCCGCCGAGCCCCTTTTCCCCTCGATCCACAGAGAAAAAATGGAGGACTGGTGCCAACAGTTCATCATGGAAGGAAGAAAGGACTCACTGAGTCGAGATCACTAACTCATACTAATCTAATACTAATAGAGAATAGAAAAGAACTGTCTTTTCTGTATACTTTCCCCAGTTCCCTTGCTATCGTGGGCTTTACACAATCAATCAGATAGACATCCCTTTAACACAACATAGGTCATCGAAAGGATCTTGGAGACTCACCAAAGCACGAAAGCCAGAATCTTTCATCAAATGGATTCCTCTATTCGAAGAGTGCATAACCGCATGGATAAGCTCACACTAACCCGTCAATTTATGATCCAATTCGGAATAGATATCGGGGGGAAGGAATTGGAATGTAATAATATCGATTCATACGGATACAGAAGAAAAGGTTCTCTAGTGATTCAAACACTATACCCATAGGATAGGGATAGAGAAAGAGGAAAAACCCGAGGATTTCACATAACATAGTACCTAAAAAAATCAATCTTCATACCTTTCGCTCAATAAAAAAAAAAAGGTCAGATTCTACAGGATCAAACCTATGGGACTAAAGTAAGGAATGATCGAAGGGAATCAAAAAAGAAAAAGAAAGAGGGAGAGGGAAAAATAAGTCAATCAAAATGATAAGAGCCTAGATTGCAAATTAATGAATGAAAACGTGACAGAATTGGTCCCGGTCACTCTTCGGGATGAAATGGAAGAGGGAAGGAGAAGAAAATAAAAGAAAAACAAGTGTTTGAGAGAATAAGAAGAAAGATAAAGATCAGAGCTAAGATTCCTAGTTTACAGTTAAAAAGGGCATAGAGTCAAGAAAAGAAAAGCAGTTAAGCAGTTAAGAAGGAAAGAAATCAATCGGAAAGAACCAAGCTGTTTAGAGCCGAAGGAGAGGAGCTTTACCTTGTCTTTGTTTGAGTGAAATCAGGAAAAGGTTTAAGGATGAGTCTCATTCATAAGGAGTCTTTGTTTACTGTGAAAGAAAGGAGAGAGGAAAAGGAGTTCAATCTGGGTCCGGTGAAGTAGCGAAGCAATGAGACCGATAGGTGAAGGAGCTTTACCGAGTCTTTGAAGGGAGAGGAGCGCAGCAACGAGACCGTCAAATAGCTTTACCTTGTTCAATTAAGAAGGGAGAGTAAATTCAATCCTCAGCTTCTTTACTTTACCTCGTGAAAAAATAACTCGCAATCTTGATAATAACGAACTCGAACGGAACAAGGAGTTAAGGAGAATGAATCTTGAGAATTGACTTTCACTTGAAGGTGAAGGGAAAGGTGAAAAAGTAATAGTCCTATTCAGTCGAATTAATCTTTCTTCTGATTCTCATCCTGCTAAATTACCTATAGCCCTAAAAATCAGGGAAGGATAGAATTTATTTATTGATGGTCCTAAAGAGTGAAAGAAGAAGAAAATGACCAAAAAAATAGGGAGAGGATAGCATTTTCGAATTCATGGTCTTTACACGAGTTCAATCAGTCAAAGGTTTTCTCTTTCGGCTTTCGTTTCGTCTTGACTAACAGTGAAAGAATAGTTCAACAAGAGTGAACAGAGTGAAAGAAGGAGAAGAGAAAGAATGAATACAGAGTCTTGACTTTCAACACTTTCAGGTTCAGTAGTTCCGGAGTTTACCTCTTTTCTGACTGTGAAGGATCTAGAATGTTTAGTTTCGTCTTTCCTAACTGTGAAGGATCATGAAGGAATCGAATTTCATATGCTCTCATTCATCGAAAGTCTTTCCTTCCAGTTCAGTCTCTTTACCTTCTTCTCATCCAGCTTACCTAGTTTAGTTCAACCCTAGTAAAATGAACGAATCAATAGGGAGAGGTGAATTAGTCGAATGAATCTTTCTTACTTACAGTCGAGTACATTAACAAGAAAGAGGGGCAGGGGAAAGAGGAAGGAAATTGTTCAACCGACAAGTTCTGGAGAAAGATCAGTGAAAGAAGGAGAAGAGAAAAAAATGAATAAGGAGTCTTGACTTTCAACTCTTTCAAGTTCAGTAGTTCAGGATCATTCATCTTTCTTATTCTTTGACAGTGAAATCAGGAAAAGGATTGAATATGCGAGTTCCGTCTCATTAATCGAGAGTTTATTCTTTCCTTAATGTTTAGTCTCATTAATCTTTCGGCTTAGTTTACCCTTCAACCATACATTTACCATTAAAGAGTGAATCTACCTAATACATGTATCTACTCAATATATCTAACTCTTATGACTCTTCAAATATTAACCAAGTAAAGGGATCTCTCATGTACATGTATCTAATCTATCTATATAAGTGCATGAAACTAGAATATCTAAGATTCTCCCCTCTAAAACTTCTTTCTCCACGAACTTGGACGCCAAGCTTCTTCCTCAGATGTTGAAAGGCATCCGACTTTAATGCTTTTGTAAATATGTCAGGAATTTGATCACTCGAACTTACATGGTGCAATTTCACTTCTTTTGTCTTCACGTGTTCTCTTATGAAGTGAAAGAGAGTGTCTGCTTCCTCATGATGAACCGAGTTCTTGGCTAGAGCTATTGCTGACTTGTTATCAATGTAGATCTTGCTAGCTTCTTCTTGTTTTAGCTCCATTTTCT
Source organism: Cucurbita maxima (assembly GCF_002738345.1). Classification (NCBI taxonomy): domain Eukaryota; kingdom Viridiplantae; phylum Streptophyta; class Magnoliopsida; order Cucurbitales; family Cucurbitaceae; genus Cucurbita; species Cucurbita maxima. Next base: position 465,700 of record NW_019272078.1, on the reverse strand, counting down.
CCAAGAATCTCCTCCTCAACCATATAGTATAGCATGACAAACACAAGCGGATGCTGCTATATATTCAGCCTCATAGGTGGATAGAGCTACTATAGATTGCTTCTTCGATGACCAAGTAAATGCGGGGTAGGTGTCGCCAAGATCAAATACGAACCCAGTTGTACTCTTCCGATCTTCATGACTTCCGGCCCAATCACTATCGCCCAACCAACTCAAGATTGCAATTTCTAGAGTAGAACACTCTGTCCCCTTTATGTAACTGAGAGAATCCTCTTTGCTTCCTTCCTTCAAATGTGAGGTTCTCGGTATCTCCATAAACCTGCTTACAAGTCCTACTCCAAATAGAATGTCAGGACGAGTGCAAGTCAAGTACCTTAGCCAACCCATTAGACTTTTGAAATAAGTGGGTGGGGTTCCTTCTCTTCACCTTCCTTTTTTAATCTGAGACCGCACTCAACAGGTGTGTCTTTTGGCTGGCAGTCTTCAACAGCTAATTTCTCTAAGATCTCCTTAGCATACTTCTACTAGGAAAAACAAATTCCATCTGAATCTTGTTGCATCTCAATGCCTAGGAAGTACTTAATCAGACCTAGGTCTGTCATCTCGAACTCCTTCTCCATTGAGCGCTTTCATTCTTGGTTCATAGAGTTGTTGCTTCCGGTAAACATTAGGTCATCAACATACAAGCAAACAACAACACTTCTCCACGTGAGTTCCCCTTTGCATATAAGGTTCATAAGGGCATTTCACAAATCCTTCTTGGATGAAAAGTATGCATCAACAATTCTTTCCTTCCATGCTCTTGGGGCTTGCTTCAGTCCGTAAAGAGCCTTCTTCAATTTATATACCTTTCTTGTCTTTCCCTAGTGGTTGTTCAAGATAAACTTTTTCTTCAAGTTTCCTATTCAAGAATGCAGACGCCCATTTGATGCATCTTCCACCTTCGTTGGGCCGCGAGTGAGATTGTTTGTTTCTCTTACTCTTTCTAGTCTCGCTATTGGGGCAAAGACCTCCTCGTAGTCAATCCCATGCCTTTTCTTATAGCCCTTCACGACAAATCTTGCTTTATAGCGCTGCACCTTTTGCATCTCTCTTCGTCATACCCATTTAAGACCGATGGTTTTGTTTTGAGTCTTGTATAAGTGATGTGAGTTCCCACGTTCTATTCTTCTTTTTGGGGTGAATCTCCTCCTCCATAGCTTTCCTCTACTTTGGCTCCTTATTCGCCTCCTCAAAGGTCAAGGGATGAAAACCTCCATTGAACTCCTTCTCATACTCCCAATCAATTGGATTAACTTGTTGAGTAGAGTCATAGATCTCCTGAATATTCCTTTTCTTGTGTACTGGACTGTTAAACTCATCATGGTCTGAGTCATCATCAAGAGTAGTGTATGGTGGTACTCTCTTCTCCTGCTCACCATCAAGAGGAATCGTCATCCCTTCGTCAGTTTTCTTCCACCACCTTCTATTTTCATCAAACTTGTCATCTCTTGACATCACGAGTTTGCGAGTTACAGGATTATACAGCTTGTATCCACTACAGTTCTCACCATAGCCCAAGAATATGCATCTTTGACTTTGATCTTCAAACTTCGTGCGCGTCTCCTCCTTCACCTTTGCATAGGCAACACTTCCAAAGATTTGGAGATGATAAACTTTCAGCTTTCGGGAAGTCTTCCTCCGGGGTCATATCTTCAATTCTCTTCGTTGGGCACCAGTTTAACAAATAAACGTAACATGCTACAGACAGCATCTCCCTAGAATTCCTTCAACATATTCTTCTCCTTCAGAGCATGCAGCGAATCATATTAAGAATGGTTCTCCGAGGTGCCTGTTGGTTGTGGCGTTTGAGGAATCGTGAGTTGATGTTGAATGCCCTGCCTTTCCTGCTCCTTGCATCAAATCTCAAATTCTTGCAACATATACTCGCCTGCACGATCAATCCATAGACATTTGAGCGTCCCTTTGCTTTTATGACTTTTTCATTCTTTAAATCTTGTTGAGAAAACAACTTTTATTTTCCTATAGCATGTACACCCAAGTCTTACCACTAAAATCATCAGGTTAAGAAATACTTGTTACCACCAATGGATTCTGGCTTGATGAGTCCACATACGTCAGAGTGCACCAACTCTAGCCGTGTGGATCCTCTAATTGCACCATACTTCTTAAATGACTTCCTTTGTTGCTTTCCCACAACACACACATCACAAAGGTTTTTGGGAGCTTCAATCAATCCTTGGCAGTCCCATCACCTCTTCTTCTCCATTAGCTTCAATGCCTCAATGTCCGTAGTGAAGATGCCACAGAGTGCTATGATCTAGAGTTGTTGCCTTCATGCACCTCGACTCCATAATGGAAAGTTTCAACGGGAACATCCTGTTCTTCGTCATCTTCACGTGAGTAATTCGCTTGATCTTTTTATCCAATAAGCTGAGAGCCAAATAAATCACTCATCTTGATGTCATATCTTCTCTCCAACAGTTGCTCAATACTCAAGAAATTGCTTTTTATATCAAGGACATAACATAATATAATAGACATCTGAAATACGAAGTTCCCTTCTTTGAAGACAACATCACCTTTTCCTTTAATTGGTGGACATTTCGATAGATCACCAAATGTTATCTTGCCTTGTTGACCTTCATCGAGCCTTGCGAAGAACTCCTTTCTTCCGCACATGAGGTTTGAGGCTCCCGAGTCAAGGAACCACGTGACCGATTGAGGCGGCTCAGTTTCGTTGTAGGACATTAAGAAGACTGGTTGGTTCGTCACTCAGCTTCTCATCATCAACAAGATTAGCCTTCTCACCTCCATCATTGTTTTTATTATACCAAGAGTCATAGGAGTCATGCAAAAATCTCTGACAAAGATAGCACGAAATTTATGATTTGTCATATCTTCCTTGTCGACCATGTCCATGACCACGGCCACGGGCCTCATTGCTTCTACGACCATTCCCTTCACTATCATCAGCGTGGTTGTAGCTTTGTTCATCCGATTGGTTACCGCGCCACCATGTCTACCTCTTCCTCGATGGTAGCCTCCTCTTGAAGAGCCATCCTTCTTGTGGGAATAGTTGGCTTGCAGTGCTTGCTCCATACTCTTTCTTTCTTCTTTCTTCTTTCTCAAGCTTCTTTCTTCATAGACTTGTAGAGAGCCGCTCCTCCCCTAACATCTCTTCAAGATCATTGGATTCTTCAATTTCCAATAAAATGTAGTCAAATCTTGAGTGTAAAGATCTCATGATCTTCTCCACAACTCATACTTCTTTTTTCTATTGTCTCACCCACTGTGTCTCCCCATTTCTTGCACAATGGAGTTTACACGATAGAAGTAATCACAAATTGATTCCAAACCTTCTTGTTGTAGGGCCTCAAATCTGCTCGTAAAGACTACAAGCGGATCTTCTTCACTCTATCCCCGCCCTCAAACAAAGGCTTTCTTCAATACCTCCCAAGCTTCCTGAGAAGACTTTGATAGTAGCGAGCTATTCAAGACAATCAAGACAAGGTAATTATGTAGTAACAACAAAATAAAACAAAGAAATGAACAAATAAATAAGGGACAAAGATATTTTTGGATTCCGAAGAGAATGGTCGTGAAGATCGAACACAACAATTCCAGATTTATATGCTTTAGGGAAAAATGAGAATAAAAATTTATTTGATCTTCAAATAAACGTGCAAATGGTCTAATGATAAGGATATATTAAGGACAATATGATAAGGATTTTTTTTTTCTTTCAAGATCTAAATATGATCTTTAACAGGACACTAAGAACAAAGTAGATGGATAATGAAGAACATTGGAAATGACAGTAAGAAAATAAAGGACAGATTTAAAGAGACGATAAACAATAGCGAAAATTAAAGATAAAATCAATTCTAGAGTCGGACACAAAGATGCAACCTACGCTTTGATACCAAACTAATAAGGAAACCCTAATCCTCAGCCCAACGATCCAAACTTTTGTTGAAGCAAGAACCCTTGAATCAGAAGTAATTAACACCTCCTTATACGAAATTTGGATCAACCAAGAGATAAGGCCAGAATTAGATTACCTCTTACGATCCAAGATCTAGAAGCAAGATTTGGAAACCTTGTTCTAAATTGAGTCACTCCACAATCTAACTTGATCAAGGCTTGATTGAATGGCTCGGGTGCAATTCTACCACAAGAATTGCTTGAAACTTAGAAATGGCAAATATGATGTTCGGATTTCTAAGGGAAACGTCTTAATTTGAGATCTGAATTACATTCATCCACGAATCTATTTTTTACATAACATATTGTGGGTATTTATAGTCTCCCGACAAAAGACGTTTGTGGCCGGAATTCAATCCGATATGTTTGTGGACGTGATTTATTCTCGATCTCCTTTAATCTCCACGAAGAATAAGTCATTTGACTTTGACATAATTTATAAAATTAAACATAGTTTTTTCTAATAAATGTTTATGTGCTTGAGTGGTTAATGCGACAGACTTGAAATCATTTGAACTCTTGTAGGTTCGAATTCTGTTGTTGACATTTTTTTGAATCTTCATGACATTTTTTGAATCTTCTTGGTAATATGTACATTTGGAACACTGTGATTCTTATCAAACTCCTCCTCGTACTCCCAATCAATTGAATTAACTGGTTGAGTAGAGTATAGATCTCCTGGATATTCCTTGTCTTGCGTACTGGACTGCTAAACTCATCATGGTCTGAGTAATCATCAAGAGTAGTGTACGGTGGTACTCTCTTCTCCTGCTCACCATCAAGAGGAATCGTCATCCCTTCGTCAGTTTTCTTCCACCAACTTCTATTTTCATCGAACTTGCCATCTCTCGACATCACAGTTTGCGAGTTACAGGATTATACATCTTGTATCCACTACAGTTCTTACCATAGCCCAAGAATATGCACCTTTGACTTTGATCTTCAAGCTTCGTGCGCTTCTCCTCCTTTACCTTTGCATAGGCAACACTTCCAAAGATTCGGAGATGATCAACTTTCAGCTTCCGGGAAGTCTTCCTCCGGGGGTCATATCTTCAATCCTCTTTGTTGGGAACCAGTTTAACAAATAAACATAACATGCTACAGACAGCATCTCCCTAGAATTCCTTCAACATATTCTTCTCTTTCAGAGCATGCAGCGAACTATATTAAGAATGGTTCTCCGAGGTGCCTGTTGGTTGTGGCGTTTGAGGCATCGTGAGTTGATGTTGGATGCCCTGCCTTGCCTGCTCCTTGCATCAATTCTCAAATTCTTGCGACATATACTCGCTTGCACGATCAATCCATAGACATTTGAGCGCCCCTTTGCTTTTAAGACTTTTTCATTCTTTAAATCTTGTTGAGAAAAGTGCTTTTTTTCCAGTAGCATGTACACCCAAGTCTTACCACTAAAATCATCAGGTTAAGAAATACTTGTTACCACCAATTGATTCTGGCTTGATGGGTCCACATACGTCAGAATGCACCAACTCTAGTCGTGTGGATGCTCTCCTTGCACCATACTTCTTAAATGACTTCCTTTGTTTCTTTCCCACAATGCACACATCACAAAGGTTGTTGGGAGCTTCAATCAATCCTTGGCAGTCCCATCACCTCTTCTTCTCCATCAGCTTCAATTCCTCAAAGTCCGTAGTGAAGATGCCACAGAGTGTTATGATCTAGAGTTGTTGCCTTCATCACCTCGACTCCGTAATGGAAAGTTTCAACGGGAACATCCTGTTCTTCGTTATCTTCACGTGAGTAATCCGCTTGCTCTTTTTATCCAATAAGCTGAGAGCCAAATAAATCACTCATCTTGATGTCATATCTTCTCTCCAACAGTTGCCCAATACTCAAGAAATTGCTTTTATATCAGGGACATAGCATAATATAATAGACTTCCGAAATACGAAGTTCCCTTCTTTGAAGACGACATCACCTTTTCCTTTAATTGGTGGACATTTTGATAGATCACCAAATGTTATCTTTCCTTGTTGACCTTCATCGAGCCTTGCGAAGAACTCCTTTCTTCCGCACATGGGGTTTGAGGCTCCCGAGTCAAGGAACCACGTGACCGATTGAGGTGGCTCAGTTTCGTTGTAGGACATTAAGAAGACTGGTTGGTCCGTCACTCAGCTTCTCATCATCAACAAGATTAGTCTTCTCACCTCCATCATTGTTTGTATTATACCAAGAATCATAAGAGTCATGCAAAAATCTCTGACAAAGATAGCACGAAATTTGTGATTTGTCATATCTTTCTTGTCGACCATGTCCACAACCTCGGCCACGAGCCTCATTGCTTCTACGACCATTCCCTTCACTATCATCAGCGTGGTTGCTGCTTTGTTCATCTGAGTGGTTATCGCGACCACCACGTCTACCTCTTCCTCGATGGTAGCCTCCTCTTGAAGAGCCATCCTTCTTGTGGGAATAGTTGGCTTGTCGTGCTTGCTCCATACTCTTTCCTTCTTCTTTCTTCTTTCTCAAGCTTCTTTCTTCATAGACTTGTAGAAAGCCGCTCCTCCCCTGACATCTCTTCAAGATCATTGGATTCTTCAATTGTCAAGGAAATGTAGTCAAATCTTGAGTGTAAAGATCTCAGGATCTTCTCCACAACTCATACTTCTTCTTTCTATTGTCTCACCGACTGTGTCTCCCCATTTCTTGCATAATAGAGTTTACACGATAGAAGTAATCACAAATTGATTCCGAACCTTCTTGTTGTAGGGCCTCAAATATACTCGTAAAGACTGCAAGCGAATCTTCTTCACTCTATCCCCGCCCTCAAACAAAGGCTTTCTTCAATACCTCCCAAGCTTCCTAAGAAGACTTTGCAGGGGCGATCCACTCAAACGTGGCTCTACTCCTTCCTTGGTAGATTGTGAATAACGCCTTCTTCTCCTTCTTCATCTCCTCCTCCCTGAATCCATTCACCACCGTGTCCCATGCTCCCCTTCTTCGAGTCCAAAGCCATTAGAATTTGAAAGCAATCTCAAAAAGGAAAACCAACATTGAGAGGGACAGACTATCCAAGGTGCTCCAGCTTGCTTGCAATAGCCCCTCGCCCACTCCTCTTTCTGCCTGTCCCACTTTGTTGCTATAAATCTACTCTACCTTCGTGCGTGCACTAGACTGATCGTGAGAATTCCACTCGCTCTGGTCCCTGAACTTTAAGCTTTGCTTTAAGCAGATAGGAAAGCATAGCATCCTTATCAAGTTACGAACCTCTGGTCCCTGATCGTTAGAACCCCCATTCAGGGTTAATCATAGCATCCCATCACTTCTGCCAACCTTACCCTCAACGATATTGACCTTGGCTTACAACAATGGATCTCTTAATACAGTTTGTTTACCAATCCTTATCAAGTTACGGTAAGTTCACAATTTGATTTGCAATGAAGCGATCTTACAGAGAGGAGAGAAGCTGTGAGGCCATAAAGTAAAGAAAGGACAGAAGAGAAGATGCAAACACCCATTTATCCCGAGTAAAAGAGTTCCAGATGGGAATAAGCTAGAAAAGAAAGAAAGGCTAAGTAAGACAGAGGAGCGAAGCTGTGATACCAATAGAATAGGTGAAGGAGAAGAGAATGAATAAGTTAAGTAAGGAGTATGTATTGATCTTTTTCTTTGACCTTATTCAATCTGGTTCAGGAACGAAGCCACTTTACAGTTAAAGAAGGAATCGAAAAGGGGCGAAGCCGAGGTGCAGGAAAGAACAAATGAGAGACCAGCCATATGTTCTGTGATAGAGAATGAATCGAGAGTTGAGGATTGAAAGCAGAAGAAAATGAAAAAAAAAAACTCAATTTAGAGAATAAGGAGAAAGAGAAGAAATAGGTTCAAGTTCATGAGCTTCTCTTTCTTGAATTTGTTGAGTCTATCAAGCTGAATCAAAGGAAAGCAAAGAGAAGAGAGAAGAGAGACTAAAATAGTTCAACCCTTGGTTACAGAAGGAGAGTAAATGAACAAGCAGAACTGAAGGGAAGGTAGTAGTTTCGTCTCATTCATAAGGAGTATAGTGAAGGGAGAGGTTCATGAGTTTACACAGTGGAAGAAGGTTCGTTCCGTAGTGATTGAGTTTACAGTTAAAGAAAAGAGAAGAGACCGTAAAATACCCTTGTTTACTAGGGGAAGGAGCAGTTAAAGAATAAATAGGTTCAGGTTCCGTAGTTCAGGAGTGAAGGAGAATGAATAGAATAAAGAGTGTTTACAGTCGAGTAAATGAGTGAAAGAAGAATCGAATATACGAGTGAAGGAGATATTACCCTGTATTTGAAGGAATAAATAGGAACAAGTTCAGTAGTTAAGGAGAATTAATTACAGGCAGGAGAGAGTAAAAGAGTTCCATCAGGTTCAATAGCTCAGGTCATAGAGTCAAAGGGGCAGGCTCATCAGCTTCTCTTTCTTGACTTTCTCTTTTTCTTTTACCGACTGTAATGTAATGTAAAGGTTCAATAGCCTAGAGAATATCGGTTCAGGTTCCGGTGCAGGATTGAATGAATTTACTCTCTTGTGTAAAGTTGCTAATGAATGGACTCTTCTATCAAGGGACAGTAGCTCAGGTCATAGAGTCAAAGGGGCAGGAGTGAACTCGAATGAATACTGAAGGAGTCTTGACTTGAAACACTTTCAGGGGCAGGATCAAGATCAGTTCAATCAGGTTACGGTTCAATCGCTTGACCTTCTTCTCATCCAGCTGCTTGACTGACTTACCTTGTTCAAGAGTGAAATCAGGGACAAAGGATCATTCTTGTTGAGTCTTTGTTCTAAAAGAAGGAGCAAACAGATCTCGTTCAAGAAAACACCTATTCTATTTACCTCGTGAAAGAATAAATAGGTGAATATGTTTTACCTTCTTCTTTTCTTACTGTTCAATCTAATCTGTCTCATTCATCTTCTCTTGCTTCAGTCTTTGTTTACAGTTAGTTCAAGCAAGGGAGATGAAAAGGAGCGAAGCTGGACATAGAATAGGGAGAGGAGTTCCATTAGGGACAGTAGCTCAGGTCATATCGGTTCAGTAGTTTAGTCTCATTCTGGTTCTGTTTTCTTACAGTCGATTAAAAGAAAAGAGTGAAAGAATCCTCCTCCTCTTTACTGTTCGTGTTTGAAGGGAAAGAGCAAGAACTTTCGGTAATATCGTCAAAGGTTCCGGAGTGAGACCAATAGAATAGGCGAAGCAATGAGACCAATAAAATAGGTTCAGGAGTGAAAGAAGGGACAAGTGCTGGTTTTTGGTTCAGTCTTTATTACAGGAGAGGAAAAGAATAAAAAAAGAAAGGGTAAGACAGAGAGGAGGTAACCAACCTTTGAAGGAGTGAAATCAGGGACAATAAATGAATTAGCTACTGAACAACCAACCAACCCATTTATTTACCGAGTTGACAGTTCGTGAAAGAAGGAGCAAACAGACCTCAACACCTATTCTATTTACCGAGTGAAAGAAGTAATAGTCCATTCATTAGCTTAGCTCCTTTACATACAGGAGAGGAAAGAGGAAATCAAGCTTAATTCGAGTTTACGAGCGAGGGGAATGAGGTGAGGGAATCCCCACAGCTTTATCGAAACTTGAAAGTCCAGTTAGATTTGAATGTGGATAGCATACATATAGCTAGCCTTACGAACAAAGAAAGAATAAGGAGAAAGATTAGAGACCTTCTTCAGAGTGGTTGAAGGGAAAGAAAAGAGAACGAAGAAATAAGAAATAGGAATAAGGAGAGAAGCCAAGTGAAATCAGTCAAAGGTGAATGAGTGAAAGCAAGAAAGTTCCAGTTCGGGAGGTAATCTCAGCCTATTCAATCACCAGGCATGAAGGAGTTTATAGTGAAAAACGGAGAAAGAGTAAATGAACAAGAAAGGTCATATCAGTTCCCAATCACTGATAATAACTCACAAGAACAACTACAGGGAATAAAGTATAAGGTTACAGAAGAAGACGAGTTAGTTTACGAGGTTTCTGCAATGGAATCAGAAAAGGAAGAAGATGAAGGAAGATAGAGTTTACTTTTCTGAAAGTGATTGAGTGAAGGAGAATTAATAAGGAGAGGAGTCTTTGTTGTTTACGAGGAAGAGGAGAAGGAGAAAGAACCAAAGCTAAGGAAGGAACGCAGCGCACTCAGCAATGAGACCGAGCTGGAGAATGAGTAAGTAAAGTAATTAGTCAGTAGCGAGACTGATAGGGAGAGGAGAAAGATTAGTGTTTGAATCAATAGGTATAGGACAGAAGCTGATAGTTGGAGAGGTTCAGGTGCAGGTTTTCGGTTCAGTCGCTTTACCGAGAGAAAGAGTGAAATCAGGTAATTGAGTTAAGGCAATGGAATTTCTTTACCGAGTCTTTGAAGGGAAATCCTTGATTCTCGATAGTAAGGGATAGATAGCTTCAGTCGAATGAAAAGGGGAATTAATAAGGAGTCTTGAAACACGAATAAGGATCAAGAGCAGAAAAAGAATAAATAGGTTCCAGATTGAATGAATAAGGTAAATAGGTTCAGTAGTTCACTCTTTCTTTCATTCTTTTCTTCTTCTATAGGATTGACTGAATTTACGAGACTGTAATCAGTAGCTTAGGGAATAGAGCTAAAGGAGCAGGTTAAAGTCTAGGCCAGGACAGAAGATGCTTTATTTAACTAACCTATTTACTGAGTGTTTGAAGGAAAAGGTTGAAGGTAGGTTGAGTCTCATTCATCTTGAGTGCTTTCAATTCGACTGAACTCCTCTCTTCCTTTATTACCACAATAGCGAGATTTTAAAGGTTCTTCATTCAATCAAATAGCTTTACCTTGTTCAATTGTCTCATTCATCTTTCTTACAGGAGCGTAAATTCATTCATTAGCTGCAGCGGCTTTACGGGAAGGTCATATTGGTTCTGGTTCAGGAGAATGAAAATAGCTTGACCTCGTGGTTATTATAGTCCTGGTTTTTTCTTTTGTCTTTCCTTTCAACACTTTCTTCTTTTTCTTCTTCAATTAATTGTCTTTCCTCTCTCTTCTTTCTTTCTTTCACTGTAAACTCGTTCAATCTGGTTCGTGAAGTTCGTTCCATCTCATTCATCTTAAGTCTTTGTTTACAGTTCAATGAGTCTCATGAATAAGGAGTTGCTTCAGTCTTTCAATTCTCTTGCATTTTCTTCATTTACAGTTACATAAAGAATCAATAGGTGATTGAAGGTCAAGTAATAGAATAGAGGTTCAGTTTTAGCAGATTGATAAAGGCTCGGGATTGAGTATGAATTTCCTCTCAAGTTTTTGTTTAGGTTCAGGTTCTTTCTTCTTTTCTTTCTATTTCTAATTGTAGTAAGAAGGAGAGGGGAGAAGCCTCGAGACCGAGGTTCAGGAGAAAGAAACAAACAAATACCTATTTACCAAGAAAAAGATAAGAGAGAAATAGTCAAACCTGAACTAATTTTACCTTCAATGATTCTGAGTTAGATTGATTTAGACGTCAGTAAAGAGAAAGAGATTGAGAAGAACCCGTGCAAAACAACAACCAATAAGCCTTGAGAGTAAATCAAAACTGAGCGCTTTCCAGTTATCTTCGGATAAGCTAAAGATTATGAGTTAGATTGATTTAGACGTCAGTAAAAAGAAAAAAGATTGAGAATGAATTTAGCTTTCTGTTTTGAGACTTTTCCCGCCTATGATCTTACTAGTCCCAAGGGAGACATAGAACTAAGCTACCTAGACACAGGTAACTAAAGAAAGAAAGTTTGAAGGCTTAGACTCAAAAAGGAATAAACTAAGAAGGATTAGGCCTAGACCCTGGAATTCGGGGAAAACTAAAGGAGTCAAACCTTATAATCTCTTCTCATCTTACCCAGTACCTGATTGAGCTTGCGGGATTGAGTCAGATGTACTTACCAAGCCTGATATTGAGAAGGACGAGTTCCTTCATCTCTTTTTATCTTCCTGTGATAAAGATAAGGTTGTGATTGAGAAGCCGCAAAAGAGCACTACATGCCTTTACAAAATCATAAAGACATAAAGACTCAGATTGATTGAGCTGCATGCCGCATAGTATGATTTAGTCTAATACTTGCCCTTCCTTATACTACTTCTACTTATTACTTATACATAGTCATACATAGTAGGCTTCTAATTAAGTTACCTAATGAAGTTTGAAGTTCCGAGGGGTAAATTGAAGTTAGGAAGAAAGAAGATAGAATGTGCTACTTCCTCTGTTCTAGTAGGAAAGGAAGAGATCAACCCTTTTAATCTCTTACAAAGCCCTACCTTAAGTCGAATTCTCTCTATTATCAGAAGAGACTATTACTATTGGATTGAGAATCAAACAGATTCTATTCACCACTTCAGTTTTTTAGTAGGAAGACTTTGACTAAGGTCAAAAAGAAAGAAAAAAAGATCCAAGAGTTGGGCCCATATCCGGTCTGTACCCAAAAACAAGTGATAATTAGTCTGAGGAGTGAAAAAGTTCGGAATAAAAGCCTTAGGAAGAATATCCTTTGCTAACACTTATGGACTCTAACCTGGAAGTCTTAGTGAGGCGAATGCCTTAGAATTCTATAATTCAAAGTAAGGGATTGACTTCGTCTCTTTCTTTATTGCTTTAGTTGACCCGTAAACAGTATATGAAGGCAAGTCTTCAATTCCAATGTCTTGCCGAGCTTTCTCGATTTAAGTCTTTTCTTTTAGTTTGCCCTATACCTATCTTCAATCTAAAAATGAAAAAAGATCAGGGTGAGAAAACGACCATGGGTCCTTAGTTAGACGTCTGAATTTAAGTATTGAAATTGAGGAGGATTTACTAAGGAAAGGAACTCTAGCCTAAGTGTCCGATAGATAAGTAAGGGGAACATCAATATCTAAATATAGGGAATGAGAATAATTATAAAGAAGCTATGGTCAGATTTAGGACTTTCTTTACCATCCACCCTTGTCAAAGAAGATTTTATGGCCTTTATGCGAGTCTGAAATACTTGTTTTCTAATTGCCTCACTAACTTTCTGTTGAGACAAGGAGAATAGGGGTAGAAGGGTATTGGCATGGAATCTAAGGCTTGCTGGGATGAGATTCCAAGGCTTTTCCCCAGATTCTTTGTTGTTTTGATCAAATTATACCTATACCGAATTGAAAGATTAGGAGAGAGAAGGGCCTAATGAAGGTGTTAATATAACACATGCGGAAGCAATTTGGATCTTAGGCACTTTTAGAACATCAATTATAGTAAATAACTAGCATGTTCATAAGGATTAAAACTTAATATGTTTGAATACTAACCTTTTGTAGTTCAAATTTCTTTTTCCTCACGAATCGGTTTCGAACCACCACTAGTGTCTTCTCCACTATCCTCCGACCTTAGAACGGGATTGTGGAATCTGGTAAGTGACTAAACTTAGGAGGGATTTTGTATATATGAAGAGAGTGTTTGTGAGAGTTTTTTCTCAAGGTTTTTCACCAACCAGAAGAACTTTCATGTATTATGATCACTCTATTTATAGAGCATGTTTGCATGTTCATGCAAATTTGAGATCACCAAATTTTGACACTCAAAATTTCACTCAAATGTTTGGGATTATGTGGCAAACATGCATGCTTGAGTTAACCACATTTTGACACTCAAAATTTCACTCAAATTTGTGGGGTTTATTTGGCAAGCATGCAAGTTTAGTTAAACAAAATTTTGACACCTCAAAATTTCACTAACATGGATTTTTCCATTAAATGAAGTCAACATTTTGACTTTCTTCATTTTGATTCAACCATCAATTTGAATTATTAATTTTAAATTAAAGTAATATTAAATGATTAATTAAACTATTTAATTAATATTTAATATTAATTCAAATGACAATCCCAATTAATTCCGACACATATTTGATTAAGATATTAAATCTTATTTACATATCTTAGATTCTCTCTTTTTGTTTAATTTGTAAATAAAACAAAATTTTTGTTAAATATATCGTATATATGTAGCGCATTCTCCCTAATTTGAATTCGAACACTTCGAACTCACTCGTCACACTATTCTATGGTTTAGTCTGATATGAGCTAGCAGAGGGATCTAATGGACCTATAGATCATGGGCTCCAACGATCCAAGATTAACTAGTTAAACTCATTAACCTTGTTAACCAACATTCGTTAACTACTAGGACATTCCACTATAGCCTAGTAGTTGCACTCCCCTCACTATAGATATATTTCTGTTCATTTGATATAACCATGATTAGTAAGTCGATCCTTCACAGGTTGTTTGTAACTAGAGAGGGTCAATTTACCGTTTTACCTCTGAAGTTACTTTTTGTTTCTTATGTCTCACTGATCCTCTAATGAACAATTGGTTTGTGGTCCAACCAGTAAACCGGATCCCTCTCAGGCCAATGAGAACGGGCCCCTTGTTCAAGACCTGAAGTCAGTACTTAAGGGAACAACCTCTCTTCTATCCCTAAAAGTGGTAGGAGTGAATTCCATCTTGCACCCCACGTCCCCACCCATTTACCCAGTCTTACACTTGAAATGGGAGGCCTATTGAGTCGGCAAACTTTAGCCACTCTCACCCATGCAAATCTAAGGATAATTCCGAATAAACAGGAGTTCATGGTTAGCTCAGGATTAAGATCGAGTTACCTAGGTCATCGAATGAAAAGAAAATCAGTCTCAACAGTAAACGTCATTATAAATTGAGAGTGATTTTCTTCAAGGTCCAATCTTATGCAATACTCATTGCATAGGACGCCCCCACTCACATGTCTCCACATGTACAATTTTAGTGATCACATTGTTTATATCATATACAAAAGTGGGCCGCATCTATAGTGTTCCTAGAATAAGGTACTCAGCCATATCCTTATACTATAGATCATTTTGACTATATACTTGAACTTGATCAACTCTTATGTCTCTATAAATAGTTCAAGTAATCATACTATAGCCAGAGTATTCTTAGTTTATTGGATTTAGATTAATGATCGTAAAATTCACTTTATTCAATAACAATCTTTACTGAATAAACAACAATAATAACTTTATTAAAAATAGAATATGTTTTTGTTTACAAACTATGAGTTTTAGGACATAAAACCCAACATCTACTTCATTTGATCAGTCGCGAACGTAAGGTAGAAGACTTACTGCTTGGCAGTATCTCTATCTATAAATAGTAGTCTCACAACATCAAGGACAGAATCTCAGCTCATTCTATCATTCTATAGGGGATGGCTTCAGCCCACTAATTCAGTAATTCAGAAGAAAGAGGCCTTATCTTGGTATTGGAATAGCCCTAAATTGATGGAATGGGAATGTTATGCTTCTTATTATAGGGGACTAGAAATAGAATATATAAAGGCCCCTTTCGGCCAACCTCATTCTAACTTCATGGCCTAGCAGATCTGTTGAATGAGGGGAACGAGTCAAAAGCAATCTTCTTGACTGAAGAGTCGAAACCCAATCCAATGAAAGGCTGAGGTCCTAAAAAACTAGCAAGAGAAAGTTCTTCAGTCCTCATGAGGCCCATCAAAGTTCTTCTCTCTTCTCTCTGCGCAGGACAGGCAGGATTGTATAGAATGACTAAGCTCCAACTTTGGACTATGACTGATTTCCTGATGCTTCTTTCTTTGCTGCTTGATACTACCTTACTTGCTTAAGTAGGGCCTTTTATTAGACATAAAGTTTATAAAGAGGGAATTTTTTCTGACTGACTGATTTTTCATTTTTCAAAGGTATTTCATGAAGGCTTACAGGTCGAGCTAACTTCCTCTAAGTCTTTGAGCTCGTAATACTCTTGCTTTATTCTCAATCCTTCACGGCGTGTAACTAAATCACTAACTCGAATGACTTTTTTCATTTGAGAGTTTCATTCTTTTTTTCTTGAGATTTCAGATTGAATTTCTTTTTTAAGTCATTCTATTTCTTCTTTTTCTTTTATTCCTCGATAAAGTGAGAGTTCCCAGACATCGAGGTTTATTTACAATTACAACATTTTGAATGAAAAACGGAAAAGATCAATTAATGAAAACTAAAGAAAAAAGACTAATTGCTTGACTAACAACTGTTTAGCTCTAATGGATCACTAAACACTAAATGAATCAAAGAAATTCCCATTTTTCTCACAAATTTCCTTCTAGGAAGAGACGAAGGCAAAATGAGTTATTGATAATTCTTCTTAGACTTTCTTACCACTATGATCAGGAACTTGAGAAAAGAATGCCTTTATAAGGATGAAACTTTCTCATCTGTTGCAGATTCTCTAGTCAGTTTACTTTTAATGGATCTTCCTCTTTAGTATGTTCTCAACTCATCAGATAAAGGAATAAGAAGAGATAGTCATTGAATCATCAATGGGAGTAGGAAAAGAATCAGAATCTTAGGCTATTGGCATTGAATCCAGGGTGCAGGAATAGAAGATAAGGATGCAGGAATTGATTCACCGGGAAAAAGAGATCCGAGCCCTATAAGTCTTAGAATGATTATGAGTTACGGTTTGATTTGTCTTATATAAGACGGAAGTGAGCGGGAACTAAGAGTTCTAGCTTTCGTTATCGCCTGTAACTTCTAAGTAGAAAGATAACTACTTTTCCACTTTTTCTCCGGACTTGAATGCAAAATAGATAGAAAGAATAAATGTAAGAAAGAAGGGCATAGCTTGTATTAGAATGAGTTACATCTGGCTGCTGACTTCGTAGTTCTTTAATTCTTTAAACTGACTTCACTCTCCTGTAACTTAATAATAGACTGAGGCATCTCTCGATTCAAGATAAGCTGACCGTCTGACATTGATTCCCTAGCTTTTAAAGATATTCCCCGTATTTTGAATAAATGAAATATGGAAGAGAATTTGTTGGACAAGGTTTTCGCAACCTCTTAGTTACGGTTCTTTGTTCTCCTTGAAGAAGCAGTAGGGAAAGAGGACTGAACCATCCAATTGAGACAGTAAGACAGGAATGAATTCAGACTCTTTGCTTTCAATTGACAACTTCTTGACTTTTGACCATGTAACTTATCTTATAACCATACATAAATTATACTTAAAAAACTGAACTCTCTTAATTCTTATCTTGATTTTCAAAGGTCTAAAAAAAGAGCAAGCCCTTCACAAAATTAGTTTTTTAGTAAGAATGCAATATTGAAACACTTTTCTCTTATCAAATTTAAATCATTATCTAATTCTTTAACTATTCCTTTTTTATTGACTTTGTGATTCTTTCTTTTTAACTTGAGGTTTTTTGAATAAATCGGAAAAGACAGGATTGTAACAAGAATAAGTGAATCTCCGGCTATCTTTCCTTCTGTTGTGTGCTTGAAGCCCTTCTATGGCTTCTCAATCATCACATTAAGGACGGATAACTCAAAATCATGACTTGATGCTTGACTATTGGCTTGCCGTTCATACTTACAATGCAAGAAATTTCTTACTTGTGACTTCCTTCTCCTTCACAGGACTTTTTGGCGAGAGAAAGAGAAAGAGTAGTTCCATCTCACTCAATATAGACCTATAACTCAAATCTAAATCAAAAGACAGATTTCCGGAATCAAAAGAAAGCAAATTCAATCAGTCAGGCTTTCCTAACTAAAGAGATCGAGTAATCTGTGCGGCTTGAACCAAAAGATTAAAGAAAACTCAAAAAACACAAAGAACCTTTACTGGCGCTCTTTCTCCTTCTCTGGAAGAAAGTCAATCTCCCATTTCCTGAGATTTTGAATGAAATCCTTGACTTCGGCTCGACTTAATTCAATAAATAAATGAATTAGATCCCGCACCTGAACTCACAACTTAATTCTGATCAAGGATAAGAATCTCTTCCAAGGCATTTCTTTAGTCAGACTAACTTTCAAATCTAATAACTTCCCATGGACTAGCATCAGTCAAACTTCCTAAGGGCTTAGGAAGATCAGCCGGAAGGGAATCTATGACTTTCTTTTGGCCCCCTCAACACTATTTTAGGTTTTCTTAGTTGCATTTCTAACTGACTTACTTAGGTATAAAACTGAAAGGAATGAACGGCACAAAGTCTAGAAGTTTCTACACCAAATAAATAGGTCAACAATAGCCTTGTATTAGTCGGCATTTTCCTTAGCCTCTACCTCTCTTGGTATCTGCACATCTACAAATATACGGTCCTGATCATTCAGAAAGAAGAGCTGGTACAAAAAGATCAAGATTCATACTTCTTCCTTCTTTCTTGAAGTAGAGGATGTCGCCTTCTCTGTTGTTGTAGGTGAAGACCCGAAAGACAAATGAGCTCATGCTTGATTCTCCATCTAAGGATTTTCTTGCAAGAGCAATAGAAAGAGAAATCTCTGACTTATTTTCTAACTACTCCTATCTGTATAAGATTGAAAAGCCTACCATATCTGAAAAAGGCTCCACTAAAGCTAAAGTCAATACTGGGAAGATCATCATTTGGCTAATAGCCTACTCTATTTGCTCACTATGCTCCTAATGTTCCTACGGGGAAGATAGGGGCTAAGCGAAAGAGAAAGTGAGATTGGAGCCTATAGAGCCTGAAAAGGCCGATTCTTTTCTCACTAAGTCCCTGGTGTGCAAAGACTTCTTTCTTAATCTCTGTAATGTAGCATCCTCGCTGACTCAAAGGAAACTGCTAACTGTCAATCTGACATCCTTTCTTCCCTAAAGTTAGGGATTGGCTAAGAGTGAGAAAAGGTCGACATAATCACTAATTAGGCCTTTTTATGACTTCCGGCAACTCAAGTTACATTCATAGGTCTAAATCTCTGGCTCTTCGTTTTCGGACTGCAATAAAATAGATATAGTAGGATGCTTTCACGCCTGCCTTAGCTTTTAGAGTTGCTTTATTCCTGACTTACTGCCTAGCACTGAATCAAGGTCGGTTTGAAACTAAGGAATAGTGCTACACTCTGACTTCTCAATAAGGACTGCCTAAGCACCCCCATAGAAAACTCATCCAATCATGAAATAGATCGAGTTAAAGTCAATACATCACTTCGAACGTGTGACACATGCGAATGAGTTAACTCAGTCTGTCTTCTTCGGTTTCAGCTTATTCCTTGTTGGAAGACATTATCAGGTAAGGGCCTAATCCACATCTCTATCTCTCCTGAAGTGGTACTCAGTCTTACTGCCTCCTGGTGAAGAAAAAGTCAACTATTGAGGGATTGGGAATTGATATTAAAGATAAGGCTTTCAGCCGAAGGTCAACTCCTTGATGTTTTAGATCTTTTAAGTTATGATTCTTCGAATCTATAGATCCTCAGCCACTAATAAATCTCAATAGTTTGAGTTTACAGTTTCTCCAACTCACACATTCGATCTTAACGAACTAAGTGTCAGGCCTTTATCAGAGGTCAGAATGTAGATCATCCAACAGCTACTTACTCATTAATACCAGAAGAAAAAGTGGCTTTATTCTCTGTATCAGGTCAGACGTCTAACTCAATCTCGAAGAAGGAGTTGGGGAGAAAGATCAATACTTATCCCCAGCTTTAAGCCTCTTCTCAATCATCTCAGGTCGGGGGACGTGTAAGAAAAATAGAACTAACTATGAAAAGGGGATCTCTGTCTGCTTCTCCATCATAGTACGGACGTGTAACTAAATCATACTACTAGCTCACTTTCATAGGACGGGAAGTTCGAGCAAAATTAGACTTCTCCCCTCGTAGTGCTCCCCAATCATATGCATTAAGGGCTAATGAGCTCAGCGGCCATTGGTACTTCTTTGCTTCCTGATTGATTTAAGAGGAATCTCCCGTAACTATCTCAAAGACTGTTATTTCGTCATCTGTATCATCTAAAATTCTATTCTTGGCCTACTTTTGATGATGAAGGAAGAGAAATTGGATAATACAGACAGCCCGAATTGCATCTTCATTAGTGCGAATTAATTTAGTTAAGGACTACAGCTCAATTACAACTCAGTTCGAAGGATAAGATTCTGTATTATCTTCCCTGGGAATCTCTTTAAAAAAAACAAGCTAGTCCCTAAAGTCTGACTAATGCCTTCTAATTCTCAGCACGGGCTCTTGTACAAGAATAACAAGATTCTAACTTATTCCAGTTAGATGCTTAAGAATTCTAGCTTTGTAGCTGCTCTTTAACTACACCCTAGACGACTTGATAGACCATATACCATAGTGGTTGGTTAGATACATACCTAATGACTACCCTATTGACTTAGCCTCAAGGTCTAACTTAAGTCTATGTATCCCTCGCTGCTCTTTCTCCCGTTGTGGTGATTTCTGGTTCGCCTTCTCTTATAACTACTTGCTATATAAGATTTCCTTGGCTCCTTTAACATTTAACAGATGAAGGAATTTGATGAGAAAAGAATTTTGATGCTAGCTTAGCTTATAACTCAAACGTGAGAATCCGCGGCTTTAGACTGATTTGTTGCCAGATCAGATTAAGGAAGGGAAGATTAAGTTAATTATAGGCTGATTTTCTTAGATTTGATTATTAGAGCATGGGAAGAGATTTTATGGGATTTAGTCAGAAGTAGCTTGAAGCTAACCCTAGTTCCATTTCCGCCTGGACTGCAACTCAATCAGAAAGGTGTACACACAAAGCCTTTCTACTTCTAAGTTCTAAGTATGGAATGAATGCACCAAAATAGAGCTCTTAATTCACTATTTTCGGAACATAAGACTCCACTTCCAGACAGGGACATTGACGAAGAAAGATTTGCCTTTGATGTATAAGTTTGGGCCATAAATCATACAATCGAAGAAGTAAATAATGCTGAGACGAAGGAAGCCCAGTAATAGAGTCTAAATCTCCTACACTCAGTCATTAATTCTATCTTTGGTTAAGTCAAGGGGATAGTGGCTCTAGTGAAGAAAGACTAGAATTCACTCCAGAAACATAGTAGTAGAGAAGTCTAAACCAATCAGATTTTCTTATAATTAGAATCTTTTCGCTGAGGTAATCTAAGTAAAGACCGACAAGAATGCAAACAAACTCCACCTGTAAAGAAAAGAGAAAGAGCAAAGGGAATAGAGAGTCAAAGAGGAGAATAAGAGTTCAGGGACAAGTTCTTAAGTGAAGAAGAAAGAAAGAAGGAAAGAAAGAAAGAAAAAATACTATTTATAGAGTGAAAGAAGAAAGAGGGAATAGAGGTGAAGTAGAGAAGCCTATTTACCAAGTTCAATCATTAGGAGAGGAGCTTGAGGGGAATATTGGTTCAGGAGTTCCATCAGGTCAGGGAATATCAGAAAAGGGGAAGGGAAGAGGTTGAGGATAATGAAGGAAGCAGAGGGGAAGGGGCAGGTTCATGAGCAAATCCTTCTTTCTCGAGTTTATTTACTGTTCAGGGAGAAGGAGTAAAAGAGTGAGTTCAATCAAAGAGCTATTGAATATATATGTTTTACCTTGTGTTGGAATAAATAGGTGAAATAATAAGGAGAGAAGCTAAGTTGCTTTACTTCGCCAAGTTCAATTAGTCAAAGGTTTGAGGTTCAGTCTCATTAATAAGGTAAGGAGTCTTTCCTTCCCGTTGAGGTTAATTAATGGAATGTTGAGTCTTGATTGACAGTTCTGTCTAATGAATCTTGAGTCGAGACTTTCAACACTTTCAGTCAGGGGAAGAGAAAGAATTAATCCTGAGTATTTCTCTTTTACAGTTCAAGAATAAATAGGAAAAGAAGAATGATGAATAAAAGGATCATGATGAATAAGGAGTTCAGACTTTGAAACACTTTCAGGTTCAGGGTCAGGATCAGATCAAGAATGAATCTTCCTGTTCTGTCTCATGAATAAAAGAAGTGAAAGCAAGCCAGCCAGTTCTAGTTCTATCTCATTCTTCTTTCGTTTTGTCGACTTTCTTACAAGAGAGTGAAAGAGTGTTTGAAAGGATCAGATAAAGAATAGTTCAACCCGAGTTTAAGAGTGAAAGAAGCATAGGAATAAAACAATGTGGAGGTGATTAAGTGAAGGAGGAGTTCAGTTCGTAAACTCTAACTCTGATTCATCCTTTCTTTCTCCTTTTTCTTTTACCTTGTTCAATCTGGTGAAGGAAAGAACAGATGAGAGACTAGCGCCATATCATATGTCCTGTTCAAGAGAGAAGCCGAGGTTCAGGATCAAGATCAGTGAAAGAATAAAGAGGAGCGAAAACGAGGTTCAGGTTTTCAGTTAAGTCTTGACTTTCTTTTTCTTCTTCAATCCATTCATTCTGTAAAGGTGAAACATTGAATGAATTTACGAGACTGTAAAGTGAAGGTGAAGGAGAGAAGCTGATAGTTTACGAGGTGAGAAAGAAGAAAGAAATAGGTGTTTCGGAGCTTGACCTTTCATCCAGCCTATCCATTTCCCTTGTGAAAGAAATCAGTCTCATTCATCTTGAGTATTCATCTTTTACAGTTTAGGGAGAGGCAATTCAATCCTCAGCCTATTTACCCAGTGTTTGAGTTCAATCTGTCGAATTAATATGGAGTCTTTGTTTACTCTTCGTTCAAGGGAGAGGTTCGGTAGTGAAGGAGTTTACTTTGCCTCGTGAATGAAAGAAAAGTTCCGATTAAGGAGCCAAGACGAAGACTGAGTGAAAGAAGGAAAAGGTTTAAGCTTGAGGAGCGAAGCAACTTTACTGTTCAATCCAGTTCAGGTTCAGGAGAAAGAGAAGAAAAAGAATAAATAGGTGAAGCAAGGAAGGTAATATCGGTTCAGCGGAATGAGTAATTTACCTCGTGAAAGAAGGTTCAGGATCATTCATCCTTCGTACAGGAGAGAATGAAAGAAGAGGAGAATGAGACCCATAAGTTCAAGAGGTAAGAGAGTGAGACAATGGGGTTTCTTATCTTAGGTTACAGTGAAGGAGAAGATCAATAAAAGAATGAAAAAAGACCGTAAAGTGTAATGTCCAGTGTTTAAAGGGAGAGAAGCACAGACGAAGACATAGTGTTTAAAGGTGATGGAGCAAAGAGAAGAGACCTCGTTCAAGAATCAATAGGTGATTGAGCTTTACCTTGTGAAAGAATAGTATAGTTTAGGAAGGCGCGAAGCAGAGGTTCAGGTTTCTTCTTCTTTTCTTACTGTTCCTGGTTCAGTAGTTCAGGTTCAGGTTCTAGAGCGAAGCAACTTTACAGTGAAAGAAGGTGAATGAGTGAATAGGAAGAGAATACAGAATAAGGAGAAAGATCAGAAATAGGTTCAGGTTAGGTAATAAGGGTTCAACAGTTTACAGTCTTTGAAGGTGACGGAGCGACGGAAGCCACTACTTTAACATTTCCATCTAGCTGGTGAAGTAAAGCAAAGAGAAAGAGTTCAATCAATCAAACACCTATTCTATATTCTATTTACCGAGTTCAAGAAGTCCAATTCATCCCCCTGACTAATTAACTCGACTGCAAAGAAAGGTTTAGTAGTTCAGGAGAAAGAGAAGAGAAAGTAAGGATTTTCTCTCTAAAAATAGGGAGAAGATAAGATTGATTTCTTTATGGTCTTTACACTAGAAGGAGAATGAGAAAGAATCTTGAGAATTGACTTCTTCATTACCTTGTGCTTGAAAGAAAGAATAGTAGGGGACAACAAGTGATTGAGTTTCGTTCGTAAACTCTCTTTCGGGCTTGGTTACTATGTTTGAATAACTTACCTTAACAATAACAGCAGGTAATGTAATAGAGGTTCATGAGTTCGGATTCTTCTTCCTTTGTTTATTAGCAACAGAATGAATAGGTTAATATCAGTCAGAAGTTTACCAAGTTATAGAGAAAAAAAAGAATATGTCTTTCATTTGAGAATTAATAAAAAGAAAAAAAAAATTGAAAATGAATCAGGGGCAGGTTCGTCACTTTACCTTGTTCTCAATCCGTCTCATTCTTACTTTAGTCTATCTCCCCCTTTATTCAAAGACTGTAAACAAAGATAGATAGTCGGGCAAGGAATGAATCTTCACCTTATTCTTTATCATACAGCCAGACATCCAATTTACTTAGTTCAAGAGTTCAATACGGGACAAGTTAGTGAGTTAAGGAGTTGCCCGAGTCTTTGGTTCAAGAATCCTATCATTAGGAAAAAGAAAAGAGAACACGAGTCAAAGAGTTAAATCAAGTTACGGGTGAGAAAGAATATATATATATGTTTTACCTTCCTTACCTTGTGAAAGAATAACTCACAACACAATCACTTCCTTCTAACTAACTAAGAAAGAATAACAAGAATTAAGGGGAAAGAAAGATCAATTAAAGACAATCAGGGAAAGAACAGAGAAGATACCGTAAAGAAGTATTGGTATTGGTTCAGGAGTACGAGCAAAAATCAGTAAAAGAATAAATAGGGAAAGGAGTGAAACAGCTCGACCGGTAGGGAGAGGAGTGAAGGATTAATCAATAGGTTACGACAGAGTGTGAAGGAGAATGCTTGTTTCAGCTTTTTCTTAGTGCTTGCTTTACCTTGTGTTTGAAAGAATAAAGAGGTGTAGGAGTTCGTTCAGGATCAGAGAAAGAAGTCGAGGTTGTTTTAGTTTCGGCAAAGAAAGAAAAGAAATAGTTCAACCCCCACTAAGTAAAGGAAGCAAACAAACTGACAAAGCTTTATCTTCTTCTTTAATAAATAGGTAAGGAATTAAGGTAAGGAGAATGAATCTATCTTTCGTTGAGTCTCATTAATCTTCTCTTTTGCTTTCTCTTCTTTTACTTTGAATAACAAGGTTCAGTAGCTAGCTTTCTCTTTAGTCTTGACTTGTTTACGAGAAGGTAGAATAAATGGGTTCCGAGTTGAGGTTTAGTCGCTTCTCTTTTCTTGACTCTCCAGTAAAGGCAGATATTCTTCTACTTTCTCTCAAGTCTTTCAAAGCTAAAGCTGCTAACTGCTTGATTCTAAAACGAACATCGTAAACTCTCATTCACCGATAGTCTTTCCTCTACTGCTAATTAATATACCCCTTGATAGGTTCAATCGGGTTCAGGTTCGACTTCTTCTAGATTTACCTACTTCAATCTGGTCAGGGAATAGAATAATCAAAATAAATATAAGGGCTAAAGGATAGTTAAGGTTGAGTCTTTCTTCTTAGTTTACTTACTGTGTAAATAGGGGAATCGTCCTGTTTACCTCGTTCAATCCATTAATCTTTCTTCAGTCTTTCTTTGTTGTTCAATATACTATCAGGTAATAAAGAAATAGAATAGACAAAGTATTTAAGGTTATTACAACAAGTTAAGGTTATTACGGCAAGCAGAGCATTAAAGTTATTATGACAAGCAATGGAATAAAGCTTTTTTCGGATTGAATTAAGTAGTAGCGAAGGTAATTCAGATGAGGGAGTTCAACCCTTGCTGTAGAGGGGCGTGCAAGAGCAGATCAATAATAAGTAGGTAGTCTTTCTTTACTTACCTTTTCAGTCAGGTTCGAGAGAGAGTAAGTAGCTCGACTGGAAAGAAAGATTAATCAGACTTTCCCTTTAGTGTCTCTACTGTAAAGGAATAAGAATAAGAAAAAGATAGATTACGAAGTGAACTAACTAAGGAGAAAGTAAAGGAACGAAGACACACACTTCTAGTGGTTCTAGGTCAGGTTTAGTAGTTCAGTCGAATGAATAGGAGTTAGTAGTGAGAGGAGAAAGAGAAGTGAAAGAAAGATAAGGGGAAGGTAAGGTACAGTTACGGAGCTAGCTAAGCCACTTTACAAAATAGGAACAAACAAAAGAAGGAATCTTTAGTCTCCCTCTTCAAACCTTAAAGAATAGGAACAGGAGAATTCATCCTTAGTCTTTCCTCTCCCTTCAATCAAACAAAGACAGTAAAGGTTCGGTTCAGCTTCATTCATTCATTCATTTACCTACCCCGAGTAACATCAACAAGTAATAAAGGGCTTAGTAGCGAAAAGGTGACGCAAGACAGTAAACTCTCTTTAGTCTTGACTTTCAGTATCAGTAGTTTACCTACTTCCCACCGTAACCTAATCAGTAGTTTAGTTTACCTATTTCCCGCTATAACCTATTCTTTCTATACTAATTACCTAGCGAGCAAAGGAGTTCTATTACGTATTACCTAGCAAGTAAAGGAGAATGGAATTAATGGTTCATCCACTTGCCCTTGCCCTCTTTCTTCTTCTCTTGCTTTACGGAATGAATAAGTAGTTGGTTCTTTCTTTTTTTCCTCTCCCTATTATACTAGCTAGAACTGAAGGGATAATGCATCTCGTCTTGTGTCTTTACTACTTGTTCAATCAGGGAAAGGAATAGGATTTACGGATAAAGAGTTCAATCAGTTCCTCTTTCTTTAATCTACCTTCTTGACTTTTAGTCTCTACTGTAAAGAAAGCATAGGGGAAAAGGATTGAATATGCAAGTAGTTAAGGAGACTAGAAGAAAGGATAGCTGCTTCTAACCCGCTTTCCTCTTTCAAAGATAGTAAACTCTCGATAGTCTTTACTTGTTGGTCAATATACTCTCATCAGGTAATACCAACCAACAGAGAATAGACATAGGGTTATTACGGCAAGCAATAGAATAAAGCTTTCATTCGCAAATTGAATGAGAAGTGAGAAGTAGCTCAGGTAATTCAAGGTGAGGGAGTTACATCCGATTGTTCAGTAGTTAAGTAAGGATCAAGAATAAGTAGTCGTTACTTACCTTTTCAATTCGGATTAATCTTTCTCCCCTGTAAAGGAATAAGAAGAAGACAAAGGATAGGTTATACAAAGTTCAGTAACTAACTAAGGAGAATGCAGAGAAGCAAAGACACTCTTTCTAGAGGTTGTTCTGTACCGGGAAGGTTCAGAAGTAGTTAAAAGAAGAAAGCAGAAATAGGAGTTTAGTCTTTACTTGTTTACGAGGAGGTGGAATAAATGGGTTACGGGTTTCGGTTTAGTCTTTCAAAGCTAAACTACTAATCTAACTAATTAATTTAATATCCCTTATAAACTAACACTGCAAAGGATAGGTTCATGCTTTCTTTCCTCTCCCTATTATACTTATAAAACAACTGTAAGAAGGGATAATGCATCTTGTGTCTTTACTGTTCAAGGATAGGGAATAGGATTTATGGATAAATAGTTAAATCAGTTCATCGATAGTCTACCTTCTTTACTTTGAGTCTCCACTAGAAAGAAAGCATAGCAAAAAAGGATTGAATATGCGACAAGGTAAGGAGAATGGAAGAGAAAGGATAGCTACTTATAACCTGCTTTCTTCTTTCAAAGACGGTAAACTCTCTTTATTTAGTCTTTACTTATTCAATCTTCAGAGTTAAAGGGTTAAGAGTCGTAATTGAATTAATCCTCCTTCTTGTGTCTTTACTTTTTGGTCAATATACTCTCACTCACTCAGGTAATACCACAGAGAATAGACAGAGTATACGGTTATTACAGTAAGCAATCTAATAAAGCGCAGATTGAATGAGAAGTAGCGCACCAGGTAATTATTAAGGAAGGTGTGAGAGAATTACATCTGGTTCAGTAGGAAAGGATAAAGAATAAGTAGTTGTTACTTACCTTTTCAATTATGATTAATCTTTCTATACTGTAGTAAAGGAATAAGAATCAGACAAAGTATAGGTTATACATAGTGAAGTAACTAACTAAGCAACAAGTAGGGGAGCGAAGACACTTGTTCGAGAGGAGGTTTCGTACAGGGCCTGGTAAAGAAGTCGTTAAGAGCAGAAATAGGAGTAGAGTCTTGACTTGTGAAAGGATAGCAGAATCAGCTTACCTTGACTTCCTCTTAAAGTGAAAGAACCAACGAGACCCTACTGTAGACATGATGAATTGAAGAAGAACATAAATATGGTACAAGAGACCTGAAAACCATTTTCTCTTGTTCTCGAATAGCTAAAGCCTTGTTGGCGAGGTAAAGCTAATAGAGGTTGAGTATTGACTTCCTAATATCTTCTTGAGTTTCAGTCTTTACAGGGAGAGCAAATTCATTAACTGCAGCTTTACTATCAATAGAATAGATGAAAGAAGGCTTGAAGGATAATGTGAGTGAATATGAAAGTCCTTACTTATGAAAGAAAGAGTTGTAAAGAAGGAAAAGATAGAACGAGTTAAGTTAAAGTTCGTGAAGTTCGTAAACTCTTCATCAGTCTTTCAAGCAGAAGCAAAGTCAAGAAGCTGCCGCATTCGATATACAGCCTTTGACTTACCCTTTACCAACAAGGAGGTCAGTTAGAGAGAGTACTAAAGAGATAGTAGTTAGTTAGTTAGTTAGTTAAGGAGAATGAAAAGAACACAGGTATAGAAGTGAACTTGATTGAATGCTTCAAAATACCTTTACACAGTGAAAAAGAATACTTGAACATGCGCATAAGACTTTAACAGTGACAAAGAGAGTATAAAGTCAATCAGAAAGTTGACAGGGGAAAGAGTGAGTTCACGCATCTTGTCTTGGTTAAGCCTTTCTCTTTAGTCTTGAAACACTATAGTATCGTTTACTCTTAATGCAAACAGGCAGTTACTTACTTTGACTAGACTAGTTATTCAAAGACTATACGTAAACACTCTTTGGCTAGCTTTCTTTTTCTTTAGTCTTGCCTTTCAGTATCAGTATCAGTAGTTTACCTATTCCCTACATCCGTAAAATATTCTTGAATATTCAATATTCCCTAATGACGAGTAAAGAACTCGGAGAATGAATTAGTAGGTCTTTACTCCGCCTCCCTCTTTTTCTCTTGCATCTTTACGGAATGAATGAATAGTAGTTGCTTGACAAGTCTTTACCCTGCCTGCCTCTTTCTTTCTTCTTCTCTTGCTTTAGTCTTTACTTGTTGTGGTTCAGTAGTAGTTAAGTTCGGAAAGAAACACCTACTACATTTACAGAATTCAATTTTTTTCATTCTTAGTCTACTTTACAAAGACTGTAAAGAAAGCATAGCAAGTATTATTGAATATGCGAGTTAATTAATGATGCAGAGAAGAAAGGATAGCTTCTAACCAATTTCCTTTTATTCAAACAAAGACTAGAAACTCACTCTCTAGCTTGTTAGTTAGTCTTTACCGGTTTAAAAGGTAAAAGCTTTATTTAGTCAGCCTTTGCTTTCTTGTTCAATATACTAGAAAGGTAACAATACAATATACTCTCAACAGGTTAATAGAAAGGAGGTAACTCACAATATACTCTCGGGTAGATACAATAGAATAGACAAAGTCAGTATAAGGTTACTGCAATGGAATAGAACTTAAGGATACAACAATGGAATATAGAACCTTTGGCTTGAATGAGTGAAGTACGGTAAAGTAAAAGCTTTCTTCTCGGCTTGAATGAGTGAAGTAGCGAGGGCAATCAATCCCCATGAAGGAGTTAGTTCAATCCCTATTTGTTTGTTGTAGTTACACCCTTTAGTTAATAGTTAGAGAGTGGAGAACAAGAGCTACAAAGGAGAGGGTAAGGAGGAGTAGCAGATCAAGTAGTCTTTCTTTTCTTTACCTTCTCTTTTTCAATCCGGAGAGAGAGTAAGTAGCTTTCCTTTCAAGTATGATTAATCTTGACCTTGACCTTTACCTTTTAGTCTCTACTAGGAATAAGAATAAGCAAAAGATAGGTATAGGAGTGAATGAACACTAACTAAGACTCGGAACGAAAACACTCCTTCTAGTGGTTCCAGGTCAAGTAAAAGAGTGAAGAAGAATTCCGCAATCAAGGAGTAGAGAGTCTTTACACTTGTTCAAGGATAGCAGAATGAATCATTTCAGCTTAGCTTCAGTTCCTCTCTTCAGTATCCTAACCCTTGAAAGAACCAATGAGAGCTCACTGTAGAGCCTCCGAATTGAATAAGAACACAAATACAGGTAAACCAGAAGACAACTTTCTTCTTGTTGTTCTAGAATAGCTAAAACCTCGGTGGAGAGGTTCCACTAATAGAGAGTAGTAGCTTCACCCCCTTCTTTGCTTACAGTTCAATTAGGGACAAAGGAAAGAGGTGGTGAGTCTAATGATTCAGTCTTAGTTTACGCGCTTACTATTCAATCAAGAAAGCAGAAGCAAAGAAAGAAGCCCCATATCCATCCTTTTCTTTACCCTTTACCGATGAGGAGTTCAATAAGAGAGAGTACTTTAGTCTAGAAAAAGTAGTTAGTTAGTAGCAAAGTAGTTAGTTAGTTAGTTAAGGAGAATGATTGAATGAATGAAGAACATAGGTTACGGAGTGAACAACTTGAATTGAATGCTTGATCTTACAGTGAGTAGAAGACAGAAGCTAAGGTAAGGCGTGAAGTAGACAAACAAGAAAATAAGAGTCAAATAACAATAGAATACTTTGACAGTGACAAACAAAGAGTATAAAGTCAATCATCAAAGACAGGGGAAAGAAAGAGTGAACGCTCAGTCAATCAATCAGTAGGAGAGGAGCTTGAAGGAGAGTCTTGAATGAAACACTAAAGCTTATTAATGCAGGCAGTTAGACTAGTTATTCAAAGACAGTAAACTAACTCTCTTTAGTCTTGACTTTCAGGAAGTCTCAGTATCTGTAGTTTACACCTCCTTCTTCCCTACGTCCGTAAACCATTCTTTCTATTAGATATATTACCTAACAAGTAAAGAACTAAGGGAATGAATTAATGGTTCTTTAGTACACCCGCCTTCTTCTCTTTCTTCTTCTTCTCTTGTTGAGGATTGAATGAATGTATAAGTAGTTGGTTGGTTCACAGTCTTTACTCTTCTTCCTAAAACTAGTCTTTAACTGGAAAGAATGTACATGAGAATGAATCTTCTCTTGCTGCAGTCTTTAGCTTGTTGGTTCAGTAGTTCAGTTCGTAAACAAACACCTATTATAGAGTTCAATCCGTTTCTTAGTCTTCCTTCAAACAAAGACTGTAAAGAAAGAAGCGCATAGGGCAAGTATTGAATATGAGAGTTAATTAATAAAGAGAATGTAAAGAAGACAAGAGAAGAAAGGATAGCTTTTAACCCCCTTTCTTCTTAAAGACTAGAAACCAATAAACGAACTTTCTTCTGGCTTTATTACTTGTTCTTTAGGTTTAAGGTGAAGCTTTAGTCAGTCTTTCTTTGCTTTGTTGTTGTTCAATATACTAACTAAAAAGGAAACATCAATATACTAAAAAGGTAACTAAACTTTATACTAACAAAGAAAGGTAACTAACAATACACTCTAAAGGAAGGTAATATCGAATAGATAGAGTATTAAAGTTACAACAATGGAATGGAATAGAATAGAACTTTCGGATTGAATGAGTGAAGTGAAGTAGGTTAGGTAACAAAGAGCTTTCCTCCAGATTGAATGAAGTAACTTAGCTCGGGTAATACCAGTGAGGGAGCTAGTTCAACCCCTGTTGTAGTTACCCTTCTTGTAATTGGAGAGGAGAAAGCAGGAAGAGATTAGAGAGGAGAGGGCAGGAAGAGTAGCAGATCAAGTGTAGTCTTTACCCCTTCTTCAATCAGGAGAGAGAGTAAATACAGGAGAGAGAGTAAGTAGCTTCCTGGCAAGCAAGTCTGATTAGATTAATCTTTGCTTTCCTTTTAGTCTCCACTGGAAAGGAATTCAGAATAAGCAAACGATAGGTTACGGACGGAGTGAACGAACGAACGAACTAGCTAGGAATCAATCGATCGGAGCGAAGACACTTCTTCCTTCTTCTAGTGGTTACAGGGCAGCAGGTGAAAGAAGAGTTAGTAGTTTTCCAGGTCACAGGTGAAAGATTTTATAGTTTTCCATCCAGGTCAGGTGAAAGAGAGTTAAAGAGAATTAAAAGAGTTTAGGATAATTACAAAGAGAGTTAAGGAGTAGATTACTTGTTCAAAGGATAGCAGAATCAGCTTACATTCACTGATCCTCTTTAGTGTAAGTAGAAATACCCGATGAGAGCTCGCTTTGGAGCCTTACTTAGGATTGCAGAAGAACACAAATACGGGGTAAGTTAAGTTAAGTCAGTCTGAAGACTGCTTTCTCTTGTTCTAGAATAGCTAAAGCCTCGTTCACGAGGTTCCACTAATAGAGACTAGTTCATGAGCTTGACCCTCCTCTTCATCTTACACTGTTCAAGAAGGGACGGACAAAAGAAAGAGGTATTGAGTCTATAATGAGTAAGTCCGAGACCAATAAGCAGAGAGAGTAGTTAGTTACGTTAAGCGGAGAGAGTAGTTAGTTACATTAAGTCCTACGAAGAAAGAGGTTACGACCAGAGAGAGAGAAAAGACGGTGAAGGAAAGAGTTAAGGAGACAAAAGCTAAGCTAAAGTGCGAAGCTGCCAGACAGAATAACAAATACCAAGCTTTCCTTAAAGAATACTTTATTTAACAGTTAAAGAAAACAAAGAATACAAATTCTCTATCTGGTTATGGGACAGGGGAAAGAAAGAGTGAACACATCTTGCTTAAGCCTTTGCTCTTGAGTCTTGAAACAAAAACTATTCCTTCCTCTTATGCAGTTACTTTGACTAGTTATTCAAACACCGTAAACTCTTTTGCTTTAGTCTGACAGTTCACTCTAACGAATCAATCAATATTTAGTCCTTTTTCAATCACAAAGAAATCTTGAATCACAAAGAAATCTCATTTCAATCACAAAGAAATATCGTAAGGGGGGGAGAGATATATCAATATTCTTTATTATATTTATATTTGTAATAGAGTTTAGCTTTACCAGGCTTGCTTGTAATTCATCTTGTTGTTTGTTTCCTTGTTTCTTTCTCTTGCTCATGAATAGAGTTTAACTTGAACTTTCTATAGTATGTAATGAATGTAGTTGTTTTAGACTAGCTAGAGCTTTACCTTCCTTACTATAAATGTGGTGTTCTAGACTAGCTAGAGCCTTACCTTCCTTACTGTCAATCTTTGTTATTGGTCTTCTCTTCGTTAAGGTAGTAACTTTACCTGACTTTCTTGTAATGTTGTTGTTGTTGTCTTCTCTTTTAAAGGTTAGTAACTTAACTTAAAGGTTATAACTTGACCCTTCCTTCTTTTCTTTTAAAGGTTATAACTTGACCCTTCCTTTCTTCTTTCTAAAGGTTAGTAACTTTTCCCTTCCCTTCTTATTTTAAAGGTTATAACTTAACCTTCTTTTAAAGGTTAGTAACTTTCACTTCTTTTCTGTAATGGAAATGTAGCTCTTGCTCTCGAATAGCTAGAGCCCAGCCGTAATGTAAATCTTGTTGTTGCTCATGACATGCTAGAGCTTTACCCTTTCGTAATGTAAATTGTTGTTGTTCGTCATGTCAGAAGACTTGACCTTCTTGCCCGTAATGTATCCGTAGTTCTTCTTGACCAGAGGTAAGCTTTACCCCTCCGTAATGTAAACAAACGTTGTTGTTCTTTCATGACTAGCTAGAGCCCGGCTGTAACGTAAATCTAGTTCTTTCTTCTAGACAAGCTAGAGCTTTACCCGACTATAATGGAAATGTAGCTCTTCCTTCATGACTAGGGGAAACTTGACCTGGTCGTAATCTAAATGTAGCTCTTCTTGACCAGAGGGAAACGTTACCCTTCCGTAATCTATATGTAGCTCCTCTTGAGACTAGAGGTAAGCTTTACCCTTCCCTAGTAATTCGTGTATCCGCAGCTCCTCTTGACTAGAGATTAGCGTTACCCTTCTTTTGCTTGTAGTAATGATGATGATGTTGTTCTTCTCCTCTGCAGGTTACTTTACCTTCCTATAATTAATATTCTTGTTGTCGTTATAGACATAAAGTTAGCTTGACCCTTATGTAGTAATTTATGTATCAGTAGTTCTTCTTGATGTCAGATTAGTAGAGATTAGCTTTACCCTTCCGGAGTAATTAGAATGTTGTTTGTTGTCTATCTTGGTTGCTTGCTCTATATGTCAGTGAGCAGCTGCTTCTCTTTCCGTATGTTATGAATTTTGTCTTGTTGTTTGGCTTGTTCATGATGTTAGATTACTTTACCTTTTTGTAAATGTAAATGTTTGTCTTGCTCATGACTAGCTAGAACTTGAGAACCTTCCTGTAAATGTTCTTCTTCTTCTTGTTCTAGAATAGCTAAAGCTTGAACCTTCCCTAATGGAAATGTTGTTCTTGGCAAGTTAGTAGCTTGCTCTTGACCTTCTTGCTTTTGCTCTTGACCTTGACCTTCTTGCTTTTGTAATGTAGTAAATGTTGTTCTTGTTGTTGTTGTTCTAGCCATTAGATTAGCCACCCTTGACCTTTCCGTAATGTAAAATGCTTCCACAATAGCTGGAGCTTTACCCCTTTCTGTAATGTAAATCTTGTTCTTCCGGAATAGCTGTAACTTGACCCCTTTCTGTAATCTAAATGGAGCTCTTCCGTAATAGTTGTAGCTTTACCTTTCTGTAATGGAAATGGTGTTCTTTCGGAATAGCTGAAGCTTGACTGACCTTTCTGTAATGTCTAATGCTCTTCTTCTTGTCAGGTAAGCTTGAATGAACCTTCCGTAGTAATGTGTCCGCAGTTCTTCTTGACGTTAGATTAGCTTTACTACCTTTCCGTATGTAATTCATCTTCTTGTCTGTCTTGCTTGGTTGCTTGCTTGCTCTATAGCAGCTATAGGTGAGTGAGTGAGCAGCTTCTCTTTATGTTCTGTATGTAATGAATATATTCTCTTGTTCTTTGTCGTCACGTCAGGTCAGCTTTACCCTTCCATAATCTTGTTGTGTTCGTCACGTCAGCTTGAGCTTTTCGTATGTAGTAATCATATTTCTTGTAGTTAGTTCTTGTTCGAGACTGGCTAAAGCTTGCTTGCCTTTTAAATGTAGTAGTTGTCTTTCTCGTCAGGTTAGGTTAACTTGACTCCTTCCCGTGTAATGAATTGAATATGTTGTTGTTGCTTACTTGGTTGGTTGGTCGGTTGCTTGCTTTCTTTCTCGTCGGGTTGGGTTCGCTTGACCTCTTTAGTATGTAATGAATGTTGTTGGCTGGCTTGCTTCTTGCTTTCTCCCGAAGTAAATTCTAAGAGAGTATTTGAGCTTCCTGTATGTAATTTCAATTAAGTTCTTCTCTTCGTCAGGTGAGTTACCTCTTCTTGCTTGTAATTCAGTTGTTCTTCCTTCGTCAGGTCTTAATTGAGCTTCCTTCTCATACTCTTACTTCTTGTTCTATACCAGAGAGAGGTTAGTTTGAACTTCCTTCCTGTAATAAATCTTGTTGTTCCTGTTGTCTCGTCAAGTTAGTAGCATGACCTTCCACCGGGATGTAATAAATCTCTTTCTTCTTCTCTTGCAGCTTTCTCTAATCAGGGTTGGGGTCCCCGCTTACGTGACAAAGGAGGAGAAATCCCCGGTGATCTGGGGTGAATATAGCTTGGCGCAAGTTTTGGAACTTGCCAGAAGCTTGACGTTACTGATCGCGGCGTAAAAGCAAGGCTTTGACCAACAAGGGCGAGGGAAATGCTTCTGGAGCCGACAAAGTCGAAGGTATATATAGTACTCCTGACCTGGATAGCACGACCCTTTTTATATAGGAATAAACTCTTGTCTATCTTCACTTGCCAAATTCTAATGGCTTTCTTGAATTTAGAGGTGCCTCCTTTCTTTCTATATATGAACATTGAAAATCTTTTGGGGAGGGAGCTGAGCTACTGCCAGGCTTACTGGAGGACACCCCTTCGGCCTGAAAAACTCCCATTTGGATTGGGATTGGTGCTTCTTATATAATAATAAGTTATCTATTCCATACTTTGATAAAAAATTTGTTCTTGGTCTATTTGAGATTATTCCATTTTGCATATTTTCTGACTCAACAATTTATATTGAATCTGAGCTTGTCCTTTCTCTTGGCCATTCTCGTGTGAGAGCTGGACGTTTGTCCGGATTGACTCCCCATAAGATGGAAGGGAAGAGCGCTTGGGAGACTTGGCGCTCGACTCTGTCCGGGAGAAAATTGGCGAACTCCTAATGGCTTTGTTGAATCTTGATTTGAATATGCCTAGCGGGCAAGATTATCTATTCCACGCTGGGTTGACTATACAACAAGTTGCGCCACACATACACCGTGGTTCATTGGATATAGGAGTTCTTCAAAATCTCCACATTGACCTGATACAGCACAATGTACGAAGCCCCTACTTTATAGACGCTGTTAACTATGTTCTAAATTTAGGTTGGATTGTGAGATGTTTTCTTCTCTTAGTTCTATTTCAATTTGAACTTCGAAAAAGCAGAGAAGAAGGGGCCAGCCAGTTACGGGCGGAGTAGAAGTACCACGTCGGTAAATCAACCGATTAAAGTTCAAGGATATTAATGATAGGCAGCGTTGATCGTGTCTTAGAAGATATTAGGGTGTTCAAATAAACCCGTCTAAAGGTGAACCAGAGAGTGGGGAGACAAGGAAGGGGCCAACTCATTTATTGCTTTTGATTCCGAAGATCTCAATTTTGTTCATAGACTTGGACATGTTTTATGAAGAGACTTTTGTATGAATCGATATTATTACATTCAAATTCCTTCCATCCAGCTTGAAAGCTAACCTTAGAGAAAGTAGACTAACTTTCTAAATGACTATTCCAGGACAACCGGAAACGAAACTCCGAACTAGCTTCATTTATATCGTGAAAGTGGTCAGTTGCTTCTTACCCTTTTAGTCAAGATCTTTATAACCCAGACTTTCTGCTAGCGGTTAAACCTTCTATATGTTGACTTGGTTGCAAAGAAAGGACCGAATTACGTAAGGTCAATCTAAGCTTACGCAATGAAAAGGGATAGGAAAGAATGATAGGTGCTACACTCTGCATTTGAAATGAGAATCCGAGAAAGAAGCTCAATTTGAACTCAAATATGAACCATAGACTGAAAGAAATAAAATCCAATATCTAACTTAGACAAGAGCTGAATGAAGAAGGCAGCTAATCAAATTGAGCTAGACAGGGAAGGGCGAAGCTATACTAGAAGAGGATACTGCTGGAATATGAGTCTAGTTAAGGTCCTATGCGAGTTGATACTATAGCACATGGACTGAGAGTCAGTGCCCTCGAATAGAAGCTTCACATAGAAAGATTTGATATCGTTCAATAGTTAAGGATGACAAAGGGAGTGGAAATTGATTTCATTTTATCGACTAAAGCAGGGGAAACAAAGAGGCTAAGGTTCTAACGTTCTCTTTAAGTAGTATAAAGCAAAACAAAACCTAGGTTCTCGTATAATTAAGAAGCAGTTGTAGCTTTTAGCTCTGCAGCTGTAGCTACGTGGAAGTAAAAATTACAGTACATAGTTGTTGAACGTTGTAAACTTAGTGGAAGACTAGTCAAGCTATAAAGCCTGATTATTCATGCCATTGGGGAGTGAATTCTCTACCATTCACATTGATCTAAGAACATGAGATATTACGCGGTGGGGTGAAGATCAAAAGTACTTTCAAGGGTTAGCTATTATACAATTGAAAGAAAATAAGCTGCTTTTTAAAGAAGTAACCTTAATAGACGATACAGGGACATAGACTTTTAGTGCATAAGCACCGGGGAATGCTTAAAGGCTCTAACCAACAGAGTGACTAATGGTGGGACATATGCTGCTCGGTTCCTTTTTTTAGGGTACCCCCAGGAACAGATCCAGTGGAGACGGGGTGGGGCCTGTAGCTCAGAGGATTAGAGCACATGGCTATGAACCACAAGTTATTATATGATTTCTAGTATAATCAAAAAAATTAAGTACAAATAAAAGAGGCAGAGAAATTCTTGGAAGTATCAAAGGTTTCAAACAAACTTGCTGGACCTGCTCTTTTCAATATCAATATTCCTTGGGAAACTTTCAAACTGTCCTAGAGCCCCCGGTTTTAAACTAGCTTGCTAGAACCCGCTTTCCTAAGCTAAGAGGTACTTCACTAGCTCACTTGAAAAATAGGAAATATCTGAGAAAACAAAGAAAGGCAAAGATCACATAGTATGACCTCTACTTACTATTGATACCGTTCCTCGAACTTGTTTCAACTCTTCCTAGAATGAGAATAGGCTCCTAGTGAGACTTGAACAATAGAGCTACGAAAGTTGGTGAGAATGCCACCACTACTGTTACATCCGCTATTATCCTCTCCCCCTTGCTTTTCCTATTCTGGAAACAGGGCTTGATAGAGCTAATTCGTTCTTTGCTGTTTTAGCTTCTCAAACTCTCGCTTAGAGGACTATAGATAGATGTAAGGTCTGATACGGTTCTTATCGTCTGTTGTTCCTCTCTATCCTAGTGCTTATATTTTCCTGTGCTGGTAGTTGAATAAGGCCAGACCCATATGAGCTGAGCAGCTATTAGCTATCTTAGCCATCCTTTGCGACTATCCCAGTAGGAGTAGTAAGCTAGGGCAAAGTCAGTCAGATTTTAGTCATACCTTTTCACCCTGACGTTAATGCTGACATCAATCCTATCTGCCTATCATCCTTTAGGTAGAAATACGAGAGTCCCAGTCAGAACTCTAGCTTCGGAGAAAGAAGAGAGTTACAATCTCATGGTTAACCAGAATTCTTTCTAACCTGCAAGCTATTCTTCTTCGGCCTTCTTAGACCATCCCATTTTTGTTCCCCCGGCTTTAATGCTTTCATTGAATTCCATGATTCTGTCACAAAGCTTGTTGACTCCTTCAGCAACTTAAACCACCAATCGGTTCCGTGCCTTTCTTTCTACTGCTCATATCAGCCTATGTTCTCCAGGGAAGATACCTAGGAGTAGCCGACCATGATTTCATAGATGGGGTCTAATAGAGCTCGACCGAGAAAAAGAAGTGAAAGAGGCATCTTCCATTCATATTGATTTAGGGTTTTTCGCATCAAGAATGAAAAGAAGGAGAGAAGACGAAGACAGAGTGAAAGAAGGAAAAGTTGTTTACCGAGTTCAATCAGGGAAGGTAATAGATAGAAGGGGCAGTCAGGTTCAGGAGTTCCGTCGAATGAATAAGGAAGGAGTGTTTACAGGATTATTCATCGAGAGTTGAGTTTGAACTCGAATGAATCGAGAGTGAAGACTTTCAACACTTTTAGGGGTAGGTTCAGGATCAAGATCAGTTAAAGAATGAATCTTGAGTCTTGCTTTCATTCATCAAAAGTCTTTCCTTCCAGTTCAGTCCCTTTACCTTCTTCTCATCCAGTAAAATGAATAGGAAGAGGCGAATCAGTCGAATGAATCTTTCTTACTTACAGTCGAGTAAATTAACAAGATAGAGGGGCAGGGGAAGGAGGAAGGGAATTGTTCAACTGACAGTTTCCGGAGAAAGATCAGTGAAAGAAGGAGAAGAGAAAGAATGAATAAGGAGTCTTGACTTTCAACACTTTTAGGTTCAATAGTGCAGGATCATTCATCTTTCTTATTCTTTGATAGT
This sequence comes from Cucurbita maxima, assembly GCF_002738345.1. Taxonomy (NCBI): domain Eukaryota; kingdom Viridiplantae; phylum Streptophyta; class Magnoliopsida; order Cucurbitales; family Cucurbitaceae; genus Cucurbita; species Cucurbita maxima. The sequence goes on along the minus strand of NW_019272078.1, from coordinate 426,632 downwards.
GAAATCAGGAAAAGGATTGAATATGCGAGTTCCGTCTCATTAATTGAGAGTTTATTCTTTCCTTATTGTTCAGTCTCATTAATCTTTCGACTTAGTTTACCATTCAATCAGAGGAGTGAAGTTCGTAAACTAGAATGAATCTTGCTTGAGTGTTTATAGTGAATAAATAGGTGAAGGGAAGGTAATATCGATCGGAAATGCTGAATGAGTAAGTATTGAGGGAGAGAACAAAGATCAATTAAAGAAGAAATGGGTATAGGTTTAGGAGTAAGTAGCGGCGAGACGAGAAAGATCAGTTCAAGAAGGAAAAGGTGAATGAGTGAAAGCAAGAAGGTTCCAGTTCATGAGCTTGACCTTTCATCCAGCTTACCTAGATTACCTAGTCAGGGAGAAAGAGTAAATTCATTTCATATGCTTTACTGAGGGAAATAAGGAGAATGAATCTTGAGGCTTCCCTTGGTTACAGGCAGGAGAGTCAAAGAGTGAAAGCAAGAAGGAAAAAGGATAAGGCATCGGAGGAGAATGAATCGAGTGTTTACAGTTCAGGGAGAGGATAAGGAAGAAGACGAAGACTGAGTGTTTGCAGGTGAAGAAGTAATAGTTCAGGCAGGGGAGAAGCCATGGGAGAGACCGAGTTGGAGAGGTGATTGAGTTTACATTGAAAGAATAAGTCACAATAACTGATAATAACAAACAAGAACTGAGAATAACTCACAATCACAGACAAAAGGGATAGGTTTAGGAGTGCAGCAACGAGCCCGTGAAGTAAAGGACAGAAGTAACTAACCTATTTACCTCGTTCAAGAGTGAAAGTAAGAAGGGAATATCGGAAAAGAAAAGGAGCTTGGCTTGACCTAATTCTCATATAGCTGCTTTACCGAGTGAAATCGAATGAATGTTGAGTCTTGACTTTCAACACTTTCAGGTGAAGGGGAAGATCAAGAATTAATCTTGAGGATTTACTTTCAACATTTTCAGGGGCAGGTTCAGGTTTTCTCTTTCGTTTTTCCTTGAAACATTTGAAGGTTTAGGGGCGAAGACACTTTACCGAGGTTACGAGGTTCAGGGGCAGGTTCATGAGCTTCTCTTTCTTTCATTTGTTTTGTCTTTCAAGCTGAATCAAAGGAAAGCAAAGATTAGATCAAGAAGTCGAGGTTCAGGTTCAGTAGCTAGCTCTTTTTCGATTGAGGATTGACTGACAGTGAAAGAAGAAATTCAGGGAAAGAAGGTGAAGAGAAATAATGAATAGTGAAACCCTCGTGAAAGTCGTCCTAAGACAAGAGTTCATAGGTTCAGGTGCGAAGCGAACATCCTTGAATTTGTTTACAGGAGAGTGAATGAGAGTTTACAGTTCAAAAATCAATAGGGGAAGGAGAAGAGAAAGACTCAATCAAGAGTTTACGAGGGGAAGGAGTTCAAGCAAGCAAGAAAGAAAGGGGAAGGAGTTCAAGCAAGCAAGCAAGCCAGCCAGTTCTGTCTCATTCATCTCTTTTCTTTCACTAAATAGGTTCAGTAGCTAATCTAATTCATTTACTCTTTCTTGTTCTTTCACTGTAAACTCGAATTAATCTATCGTTTCATCTTGTCTTTCGTTTCGTCTTGACTTTCAACACTTTCAGGTTCAGGAAATGGAATTGTTCAATCGATAGGTGAATGGGCAGGTGAATGATCTTTTCTTTCTTTCCTTCCAGTTCAGGATCATGAAGAAAAGGAGTGTTTGAGTTCAAGCAAGCAAGCCAATTCCTGCCTTCCTGTTCCGTAAACTCTCTTGAATGAATTTCATATGCTTTCCCGAGTGAAAGACGGAAATGACCCTAAAAATAGAGAGAGGCGTCAATTAATTAGCTACTGAACCTATTTCCTTCGTGAAAGACGAAAATGACCAACAAAATAGGGAGAGGCAAAGCAAGCGAAGTAGTTCTTTCGAATGAATCGAGAGTTTAGGCTTTCCTTCCTTAATCCAATACAATAACTTCTGGTAATAGAGTCAAAGTCAGAAGACGAAGACAGAGTTTACAGTTCTCGAATAAAGAAGAAGCGAAGCAGGCCGAGATGAAGGTTTGAGGTCTCTTTCCTTATTAATTACCTGTAGCCTAAAATATCCCAAAAATAGATAGAAGATAGACTTTTCAAAGAAATGGTCCTTAACGAAAAAGAGTTCAAGAAGGCTCAGAAGTAGAAGTAATAAAATAGTCTAGGGTTTCGCTTTAGTCTTAGTTTACAGTTCAAGAATAGGTGAAAGAAGGAATAGGTATAGGTCAGGTAATAGAATACAGGAGTGAAGCAGTTCGTGTTTGAAGGTTCAGGAGTAAACAGACCGAGTTCAAGAAGGTTCGTTCAGTAGTGATTGAGTTTACTCTCCAGTAAAGGTTCAAGATTGAATAGGCACAATGCAGGTTTCGAAGAAAAAGAATAAATAGGTGAAGGAGAAAGAGAAGAGCGAAGATTCCCAGTTGTTTATAGTGAAGGAATAAATAGGTGAAGGTTGAGGATTGACTGAAAGTGAACTCTCATTCATCTTGTTGAGTTGAGTCTTAACTTAATATAAAATTACCTATAGCTCAAAATAGCCAAAAAAAAAAAAAAAAAAAATAGGGTAAAGCATCGATTTTATCCAAAAAAAAATAGACAGAAGATAGATTTTTTTGATTAATGGTCTTCACACGTACAAAAAAAAGTGAAATCTGGGAAAATGGACTCTTTTAACCCCAAAAATAGGGGAAAATGGAAAAAAATGGCCCAAAATCCCTCTTTCATCGGGATTTTATCCCAAAAAATAGCAGAGGATAGCTTTTTTTATTGATGGTCTTGAAAAAGGATGAAACCAGTCCCATTTAACCAAAATTTTGCACTCTTTCACAGATCAAATGGACGAAAATAGCCCAAAAAATAGGGTAAAGCATCGATTTTATCCAAAAAAAAATAGACAGAGGATAGAATTTGATAATTAATGGTCTTTAATGTGTCATCACCCTTCTTTCTTTGATTTACTCGACAGTAAAGGTTCTTTAAAAAGCTTGAGTTTCGTCTTTACTTCAGGTTCAGGAGAAAGCTCAGAGTAATAGTAAGAAGTCAGGTCAGGTTAATAAATAAGGTTCGAAGGTGAAGGAGGTAAGAGAATAAGAGTTTACGAGGTTCATGAGGAGTACTAGTTTTCTCTTTCATTTATCTTTGATTCTTTCACGAGGTAAGATAGGCTTTTCTGCTCGTCTTCTTCCCCTAATTTCACCTATTTATTCTTTAACTGTAAACTCGGTTATTGTGTCTCTTGGTTATTTCTCCTCTTTCTTTATTCTTTCACCTCGGTAAAGCAGTTCGATCGATAGGGAGAGGGGCAAAGCAACTCGACGAGAAGAGGGGGTCGATCTTTCTTTTCTTCTTTGATCAAAGAAAATCTAGATAAATAAGGACAATCGATCGCGAGGGTCGGATTAACCTCGAGGAGGACGACCACGGCGGGGGAGCAAGTCAAGCCTTCCTTTAGGGAGAGAGAATAGAAGCAAGCTAGTTACTCTTGTGACGGAAAAAGGCTGGAGTTTTCACTGGTGAAAAGTAGTGGGTCAAATGGGGAAATTGCTGATTTATCGAAAGAGAAAAAAGTCCCCTATCTGTCTGTCTTGTTGTAGCTCCTGGGGTAAAAGAAAAGAGGAAGGAAAATTCGAATTCAAAAAGGAGAATCAATCCTCCAATTGTTCTTTGGGTAATCAAAGGGGCACATGGGGTTTGTTGCCACCAAGTCTCTTGCAGGCGGCAAGGGCCAAGGGGGGAAAGAAGTCAGTCTCCCGATTGAACCGATTCGTCTGTCTGATCAATAGTTCGCCACATGGATAATTTTCTTTGAGCAAAGTCGAGATCTCCTTCATTCCAAAGTCAGTGTGGTTAAAGGGTTGAAAGAAAAAAGACATCAAAACAAAAAGAAGAAAAGAATAAGTGGTCGTCGTAGTCTTGTCTGTCGAATTCTCTGTATGGATGACCCTCTTCCACATGAAAGAAGATAAGAAAGACTTGATTGATTAACCTCTTTCTCTTTTTCGAGAGTCTTATGGGGGTAGGGGGGGACATTCGGGCGCATTTCTCAAAATCCTCCACTGCATGACTGACTGACTAAGTCACTGGAAGTTTCAGATTCTATTATGTTCTGAGTATAAGGGGCCTGGTTCGTTGGAACTCTTGGGGGTCGACCGCCCATCTTATGGAAGGCTTTTTCTTATGAAGAGGTAATTCCCTTTGTCGCATTCGGAAGGAGGAAAGCCAATTCCAATGAGAGGAAGCTTCTTGAGTGAGACTATTAGAATTTTCGGAAGAGGTTGACTTTGTACGAACGTTTTGCCTTTTCTTACCCTTTTCCTTTTCTCGTGGAGCTGGGTGACGGATACCCGAAATTGGAAGAAAAAAACATCGAGTAAATAAAGGGCGAACATCACTATTCAATATTTCTTGGTAGATTACCAAGTCTTGAAGAAAGACAAAGAAAGTACAATAAATCTGCGAAGAAGGCTTTTTCTAATTCTCCACCCGCCACCCAACCAAAGAAGACAAAATTTGTGCTGATCTTCGGCCCAAAATCTCCGGGATCAAAAAGCTTTCTATCAAATCTTAATCGTCAAATACTTTCCAAAAGAATGATCATTTTTTGATAGGCAACTTTCCACATCTGTTCATTAGCAAAGTTGGACAAAATGTGAATGGGCCTCTTCCCCCAAATAGGTTTTTTTTCGACTTCAGTCAATCTAAGATCTGATTTCGGTCCGACAAAGGTTTCCTGAGCTGGATGAAAAGAAACTCTCATGTCCGGTTGAGTTATTGTCTGTGACTGGCTTATTGGGGCGGAAAGAATCTGCATTCGAGGTGATCATTTGAAATGACTACCACAAGAAAGTTGCTCCTATCTATGACAACCACCTGTCACAGAAAATGTAGAATATCTACTTTCTCGTCTTGCCCGAGCCCGAAACAAAAACCCATTTAGCAGCAATGATCTTTCTTTTCTATGCCGGGCTCCCTCGTTCCCTGGGCTCCACTCGCTCATATACGCTCCGATAAGAATGAATCCTTCACTGTGTAAGGTTGGCCCGGAAAGAGAATTGGCATGACTCTCCCTCTCCCTGTTCAAGCCATTTCTCGCTTAACCCCCTAAATATAGGAAGAGGGCAAGAAGAGTTCGCCAATAGTACCCGCTACTCCTACTTTCTCTTGACCAGAAACGGAGAACGTAAAGAGATTTAGTAGGCGATCCAAGACCTGAGGGGAAAGGAAAGCGGTAAAGTCACTCTCTTCTCTTGATATCATCCAAAGATGAGAGTTGTTGAACGGCTCTCTGTAAAAACAAATCCCTCCCCAAACTGTGCTTGCATTTTTCATTGCCCACTACTTGTAAGTTTCAGGCAAATTTCTTTCTTCTTTCTTCCTCAAGCCTAAAAGGCGAACCTTCTCTCTCTCTCTCTCTAGTGGAGCGAAATGCCACTTGAATCTGTCCACATTAATCTCTGTCTTTTTACAAAGGTCGAATTAGCTTGCTTGAATGAGTTCCTCTCTTTCTTGCGCTTTTGAGTCAAACCACTTCTTTGTGCTCTCTCTCTAATTTCTAATCTCTTCTCTGTCTTCCATTCCCACCTCTACTCTTTTGGGTGCTGCGCTTTAGTTTTCGAATGTGTCTGTCGTTTAGCCTAACGAGTCTTAGCTAAGGGAGGAGCTTCTGCTTCTCGTGAGAATTGCACTTGCTGATCTCGAATCGTCTCATCTTTCTTTTCTCTTTTTCTTCCTCATTCTTCTTTTTGTTTTCGTAGGACATGAAGAGCTTTCCATGGGGATTGAGAATCAACTGGAATTGATCTCAAGCTTTTTTCTTTGTTTATCGATTTTGTGCGGATCCTCCTTTTCAGAATGGGCTTTTTCTTCTTCTTCTTCTTTTACGGATTGATTCTTTTCCGATCAAGAACGCAAGAGAGAACTTATGACTTCGCGCTCATTTATCCATATTTTTTGTTCTTTTTGGACAAGTCAAGTGGATCTTTCAAATTTGGACAAGATTTCCATAACAAGTACAATATGTACTTTCATGGATCGAGGAAGAACGTAGCCCTGGCTCCATCTTTCCTTCTTATTTATCCGTTGAAACCAAAGAACTTTGACTCCCCAAAATTAGCCAAGAAAAGTGGGAGAGCATAAGTAGGTGGTAGAAATGATCGGTTGAGCAGCAAACATATTACAAAATATTCATCTATTGAAAGGCGAAGTTGATGTATGCCAAAGGGGATTGGGCATTCATTCTCTCTGGCCGGCTAAAACGAATTTCCATATCAGTTATAGGGACATCCTTCTTTGTAGTTATCTTTCTTTGACGACTCCCTCTGTTTTCATTCCGGCCATGGCGCATATGGAGAACGGTATGATTCCTCTTAGAAGGATACCTTCGCCAAACCTTCCCCGTGTGTCGTTAATAGAATATGCGAAAACCCTGATCGTCTTCTCACAGCTCTTTATCTATCATGCTAGCTCAAAAAGTGAAAGTGCGACGGGCTCCTCCATGAGAAAAGGGATTCCTTAGTTAATAGGATATGTCCTCTAATTTGGAAGATTGGAACCCCTTGGGGGTCCTTCGGACTTTATTTAGCATCGAGACGGAAGAATAGGAAAGAAAAGAGTTTCCATATTGAAAGACAACATTGGATAAGGGAAGTCTTCGTTCATTCAACGGCCGACCGGTCTAGTCTAGGCTCTTCGGGAGCAGAGAATAGGCTAGGCTACTGGTAGGACTTGTTGGGATAGGTCAAATTCCTCTAGTGGAAGGAATATGGCAAAAGAAAATTAGTAAGTCAGATCGAAAGGTACGAAAGTTGGCCTTAGTAATCCGACGGTGCTGAGTAGAAGGGTCGTCGCTCAACGGCTCAAAGCTACTAAGGAAATTACCTCAGGCTGATCTTCCCCAAAATAACACATAGAGTATCTTGGTCATGTGTTCTTTAGCAGCATTTTACATATCACAATTCATTCAATTGAGAAAACTGGCACAAAAAAGCTTCGTCGTTATTGACTTTTTACACTGAGCCATTGTGAAGCAATGTATCTTGGAAGTCATTCAGCGGTTAAAGCAGATCACTATACTTCGATTTTGATAAGTCTAGAGCCGCATCATTCTGGTGGTTTTCAATATCAATCACGATAGGAGTGAAAAACACCTTTCACCAAAAGACTATATGAGTTTGGTGCTGGCTGCTTTCACCTTTCACCTTGGGGGTCCTGAGTTGGAAAGCCTGCATGTGCAAGCTAATCAGGGTTCGGGTCCCCGCTTACATGACAAAGGAGGAGAAATCCCCGGAGATCTGGGGTGAATATAGCTTGGCGCAAGTTTTGGAACTTGCCAAAAGCTTGACGTTACCGATCGTGGCATAAAAGCAAGGCTTTGACCAACATGGGTGAGGGAAATGCTTCTGGAGCCAACAAAGTCGAAGGTATATATAGTACCCCTGACCTGGGTAGCACGACCCTTTTCGTATAGGAATAAACTCTTGTCTATCTTCACTTGCCAAATTCTAATGGCTTTCTTGAATTTAGAGGTGCCTCCTTTCTTTCTATATATGAACATTGAAAATCTTTTGGGGAGGGAGCTGAGCTACCCCCAGACTTACCGGAGGACATCCCTTCTGCCTCAAAAACCACTTCCATTTGGATTGGGATTGGTGCCTCTTATATAATAATAAGTTATCTATAACATACTTTGATAAAGAATTTGTTCTTGGTCTATTTGAGATTATTCCATTTTGCATATTTTCTTACTCAACAATTTATATTGAATCTGAGCTTGTCCTTTCCCTTGGCCATTCTCGTGTGAGGGCTGGACGTTTGCTCGGATTGACTCCCCATAAGATGGAAGGGAAGAGCGCTTGGGAGACTTGGCGCTCGACTCTGTCCGGGAGAAAATTGGCGAACTCCTAATGGCTTTGTTGAATCTTGATTTGAATATGCCTAGCGGGCAAGATTATCTATTCCACGCTGGGTTGACTATACAGCAAGTTGCGCCACACATACACCATGGTTCATTGGATATAGGAGTTCTTCAAAATCTCCACATTGACCTGATACAGCACAATGTACGAAGCCCCTACTTTATAGACGCTGTTAACTATGTTCTAAATTTAGGCTGGATTGTGAGATGTTTTCTTCTCTTAGTTCTATTTCAATTCGAACTTCGAAAAAGCAGAGAAGAAGGGGCCAGCCAGTTACGGGCGGAGTAGAAGTACCACATCGGTAAATCAATCGATTAAAGTTCAACGATATTAATGATAGGCAGCGTTGATCGTGTCTTAGAAGATATTAGAGTGTTCAAATAGACCCATCTAAAGGTGAACCAGAGAGTGGGGAGACAAGGAAGAGGCCAACTCATTTATTGCTTTTGATTCCGAAGATCTCAATTTTGTTCATAGACTTGGACATGTTTTATGAAGAGACTTTTGTATGAATCGATATTATTACATTCAAATTCCTTCCATCCAGCTTGAAAGCTAACCTTAGAGAAAGTAGACTAACTTTCTAAATGACTATTCCAGGACAATCGGAAACGAAACTCCGAACTAGCTTCATTTATATCGTGAAAGTGGTCAGTTGCTTCTTACCCTTTTAGGCGAGATCTTTATAATCCAGACTTTCTGCTAGCGGTTAAACCTTCTATATGTTGACTTGGTTGCAAAGAAAGGACAGAATTACGTAAGGTCAATCTAAGCTTACACAAAGAAAAGGGATAGGAAAGAAAAATAGGTGTTGCATTCTGCATTTGAAATGAGAATCCAAGAAAGAAGCTCAATTTGAACTCAAATATGGACCATAGACTGAAAGAAATGAAATCCAATATCTAACTTAGACAAGAGTTGAATGAAGAAGGTAGCTAATCAGAATGAGCTGGACAGGGAAGGGCGAAGCTAGACTAGAAGAGGATACTGTTGGAATATGAGTCTAGTTAAGGTCCTATGCGAGTTGATACTACAGCACATGGACTGAGAGTTAGTGCCCTCGAATAGAAGCTTCACATAGAAAGATTTGATATTGTTCAATAGTTCGAGATGACAAAGGGAGTTGAAATTGATTCCATATTATTGACTAAAGCAGGGGAAACAAAGAGGCTAAGGTTCTTACATTCTCTGTAAGTAGTATAAAGAAAAACAAAACCTAGGTTCTCGTATAATTAAGAAGCGGTTATAGCTTTTAGCTCCACAGCTGTAGCTACGTGGAAGTCAAAATTACAGTAGAGTTGTTGAACGGTGTAAACTTAGTGGAAGACTAGTCAAGCTATAAGCTAGATTATTCATGCCATTGGGGAGTGAATTCTCTACCATTCCCATTGATCTAAGAACATGAGAGATTACGCGGTGGGGTGAAGATCAAAAGTACTTTCAAGGGTTAGCTATTATACAATTGAAAGAAAATAAGCTGCTTATTAAAGAAGTAACCTTAATAGACGATACAGGGACAGAGACTTTTAGTGCATAAGCACCAAGGAATGCTTAAAGGCTTTCAAACAAACTTGCTGGACCTGCTATTTTCAATATCAATATTCCTTGGGAAACTTTCAAACTATCCTAGAGCCCCCGCTTTAAATCTGGCTTGCTAGAACCCGCTTTCTTAAGCTAAGAGGTACTTCACTAGCTCGCTTGAAAAATAGGAAATATCTGAGAAAACAAAGAAAGGCAAAGATCACATAGTATGAACTCTACTTACTATTGATACCGTTCCTCGAACTTGTTTCAACTCTTCCTAGAATGCGAATAGGCTCCTAGTGAGACTTAGACAATAGAGCTACGAAGGTTGTTTAGAATGCCACCACTACTGTTACATCCGCTATTATCCTCTCCCCCCCTGGCTTTTCCTATTCTGGAAACAGGGTTTGATAGAGCTAATTCGTTCTTTATTGTTTTAGCTTCTCAAACTCTCGCTCGGAGGACTATAGATAGATGTAAGGTCTAATACGGTTCTTATCGTCTGTTGTTCCTCTTTATCCTAGTGCTTCTATTTTCCTGTGCTGGTAACTTAAGGCTAGACCCATATGAGCTGAGCAGCTATTAGCTATCTTAGCCATCCTTTGTGACTATCCTAGTAGGAGTAGTAAGCTAGGGCCAAGTTAGTCAGATTTTAGTCATACCTTTTCACTCGGACGTTAATGCTGACATCAATCCTATCTGCCTATCGTCCTTTAGGTAGTAATACGAGAGTCCCAGTCAGAACTCTAGCTTCGAAGAAAGAAGAGAGTTACAATCTCATAGTTAACCAGAATTCTTTCTAACCTGCAAGCTATTCTTCTTCAGCCTTCTTAGACCATCTCATTTTTGTTCCCCCGGCTTCAATGCTTTCATTGAATTCCATGATTCGATCACAAAGCTTGTTGACTCCTTCGGCAACTTGAACCACCGATCAATTCCATGCTTTTCTTTTTGCTGCTCATATCAGCCTAAGTTCTCTAAGGAAGATACTTGGGAGTAGCCGACCATGATTTCATAGATGGGGTTTGATAGAGCTCGACAGAGAAAAAGAAGTGAAAGAGGCATCTTCCATTCATATTGATTTAGGGTTTTCCGCATCAAGAATGAAAAGAAGAAGAGAAGACGAAGACAGAGTGAAAGAAGGAAAAAGAGTTTATCGAGTTCTATCAGGGAAGGTAATAGATAGAAGGGGCAGGTAGGTTCAGGAGTTCAGTCGAATGAATAAGGAAGGAGTGTTTACAGGATAATTCATCGAGAGTTGAGTCTGAACTCGAATGAATCGAGAGTGAAGACTTTCAACACTTTCAGGGGCAGGTTTAGGATCAAGATCAGTTAAAGAATGAATCTTGAGTCTTGACTTTCAACACTTTCAGGGGCAGGTTCAGGTTTTCTCTTTCATCTTTCCTTGAAACACTTTCAGGTTCAAGGGCAGGTGAATGAGCAAATCTTTCTTTTATTTGTTTTTTTCGTCTGTCAAAGCAGCTAAAGTAAAGAAAGAATAGGTTCAGGTTCAGTAGCTAACTCTTTTTCGGTTTCGTCTTTCAAAGCTGCTAATGAATTTCTTCTTTCACTATAAAGGAGAAAGAATTGAAAGAATAAATAGGGACAAGTGATTGAATAACTAACCATAACTGAAGGGAATAGAGGTTCAGGATCCTGTCAGCTAATTCAATGATTCAAACAAAGACTGTCAAGTCTCATTCATCTTCAGTCTTTCCTTGTTTACGAGGTTCAGGTTCAATAGTTTTGTCTCATTCTTGTTTCGTCCGTCTTTCCTTGTTTTAAAAGAACTAGAAATGGGGTTATCGAGACAACAGTGGAATATCATGTTTACGAGGTTCAGGATCATTCTTCTTTCTTACAGTCGAGTTCAAGAGTGAAATCAGTCTCATTAATCTTGAGTATTGATCTTTTACCGGCTATAACTGTAAAGGTTTAGTAGCTCAGGGAATAGAGTCAATTACCGAGTTAAAGAGTGAAAGAAGGTTCAGGTTCAGTATCTCTCGGTTTAGTTTTCGGAGCAAACAGATCTACAGAAAGAAGGGAATGAGGTAATCCCCCTTGACCTTGGTGAAATTCAATAACAGCAACAAACTCCTTTTTATGAAAGATATGTTGACAAAGATTTTGCTATGTGGAGGAAGAGATCTTTCTATTTCAAGTTGATGAGAAAAACTCTACATGGATAGTCCTTATATAGGCCTTTTGGAACATCCTCATTCATGGCCATACATTTACCATTAACTAGTGAATCTACCTAATACATGTATCTACTCAATGTATCTAACTCTTATGACTCTTCAAATATTAACCAAGTAAATGGATCTCTCATGTACATGTATCCTACAAATTCTTCTACCTATATAAGTGCATGAAACTTGAATATCTAACATTCTCCCCCCTGAAACTTCTTTCTCCACGAACTTGGACGCCAAGCTTCTTCCTTAGATGTTGAAAGGCATCCGACTTTAATGCTTTTATAAATATGTCGAGAATTTGATCATTCGAACTTACATGGTGCAATTCCACTTCTTTTGTCTTCACATGTTCTCTTATGAAGTGAAAGAGAGTGTCTGCTTCCTCATGATGAACCAGGTTCTTGGCTAAAGCTATTGCTGACTTGTTATCAATTAGTTTGAATAATTAATTTCAAATTAAAGTAACATTAATTGATTCATTAAACTATTTAATTAATATTTAATATTAATTCAAATGTCAATCCCAATCAATTCCGACACATAATTGATTAAGATATTTAAATCTTATTTAAATATCTCAAATTCTCTCTTTTTGTTTAATTCGTAAATAAAACAAAAATGCAGTTAAATATATCGTATATATGTAGCGCATATTCCCTAATTTGAATTCGAACACTTTAAACTCACTCGTCACATTGTTCTATGGTTTAGTCCAATATGAACTAGCAGAGGGACCTAATGAACCTATAGATCATGGGCTCCAACGATCCAAGATTAACTGGTTAAACTCATTAACCTTGTTAACCAACATTCGCTAACTACTAGGACACTCCACTATAGCCTAGTAGTTGCAATCCCCTCACTATAGATATATTTCTGTCCATTTGATATAACCATGATTAGTAAGTCGATCCTTCACAGGTTGTTCATAACTAGAGTTGGGTCAATTAGTCGTTTTACCCCTGAAGTTACTTCTTGTTTCTTATGTTCCACTGATCCTCTTATGAACAATTGGTTTGTGATCCAACCAGTAAACCAAATCCCTTTAAGGCCAATGAGTGGGAGGGGCCCCTTGTTCAAGACCTGAAGTCAGTACTTAAGGGAACTACCTCTCTTCTATCCCTAAAAATGGGTAGGAGTGAATTCCATCTTGCACCTTACGTCCCCAGCTATTCACCCAGTCTTACCCCTGAAATGGGAGGCCTATTGAGTCGGCGAACTCGAGCCACTCTCACCCATGCAAATCTAAGGATAATTCCGAATGAAGAGGAGTTCATGGTTAGCTCAGGATTAAGATTGAGTTACCTAGGTCATCGAATGAAAAGAAAATCAGTCTCAACAGTAAACGACATTATAAAGAGAGTGATTTTTTTCATGGTTCGATCTTATGCAATACTCATTGCATAGGACGCCCCCACTCACATGTCTCTACATGTACAATTTAGTGATCACATGTACAAGCACTAAATATGTTTTCCTCGCTTATGGATTCTTTGTTCTTTCGAATTTTCAACTGCTCCACTGTTATCACAATAAAGAGTGACGGGAAGATGCATATTTGGAACGACTTCCAAATCAGTTAAGAACTTTCTAAGCCATACAGATTCTTTCGCTGCTTCACAAGCAGCAACATACTCAACCTCCATGGTGGAATCAGAAATGCAACCTTGCTTTATGCTTCTTCATATTATTGCTCCTCCGTTCAAAGTGAAGACAGATCCTAATGTTGATTTCCTCGAATCTACATCGGTCTGAAAATCTGAGTCAGTGTACCCTATAAGTTTTAGATCCTTAGCACCGTACATTAGCATATAGTCCCTCGTTCTCCTAAGATACTTGAGGATATTCTTAACGGCAGTCCAATGAGCACGTCCCGGATTGGACTGATATCTGCTGACAATTCCCATAACATAGCATATGTCGAGTCGGGTACACAACATGGCATACATCATACTACCAACCGCTGATGCATAGGGAATGTGTCTCATATCCTCAACTTCTTGAGGTGTCTTAGGAATTTGTTCCTTCGACAAATGAACTCCATGCCTGAAAGGTAATAATTCTTTCTTGGAGTCCTGCATCTTATATCAAATCAACATTTTGTCGATGTACGATGCCTGAGATAATGCTAGTGATTTTTTCTTGCGATTTCGAACAATTTGGATTCCAAGAACAAACTGAGTCTCTCCTAAATCTTTCATTTGGAATTGTGTCGCTAGCCAATGCTTAATGTCAGTCAGAAATCCCACATCATTTCCAATGAGTAAGATATCGCCAACGTACAACACCAGGAAAGCTACTGTAGAGTTGACTATTCTTTTATAAACACAAGGTTCGTCAACATTCTGTTTAAAACCACAAGATTTGATCGCAGTATCAAACTTTATATTCCAGGATCGAGATGCTTCCTTCAACCCATAAATGAGTCTTTTAAGCTTGCAAACCCTTTGCTTGTGATCCTGTTCAATGAACCCCTCTGGTTGAGCCATATAGATACTCTCTTCAAGATTGTCGTTTAGAAAGGTTGTCTTAACATCCATTTGCCAAATTTCATAATCATAAAATGTGGCAATAGACAAGAGTATTCTAATCGATTTAAGCATAGCAACAGAAGAGAAGGTTTCTTCATAGTCCACCCCCTCTCTTTGGGTATAATCCTTTGCTACTAGTCGAGCTTTAAAGGTCTGTACCTTACCGGTTTGGTCTCGTTTCCTCTTATAGATCTATTTGCAACCAATAAGTTTTACCCTATCTGGTTGATCTACAAGTTCCCAGACTGAATTGAAGTACATTGACTCCATTTAGAGATTCATGGCTTTGATCCACTGATCTCTATCTTCATCATTCATTGCCTGTTTATAGGTCAATGGATCCTCAACGCCATCATCAGGTATGATGACTTGAGTTTCTGTGAAACCCAAGTAACGATCGGGTTGAGTTATAACCCTCCCACTACGTCGAGGCATTCTCAACTCTTGAGAAGGATGGGATTGACCAGAAGTGTCAGCTCCATCAACAACTCTTGTTGAAGGACCAGTTTGATCAACAACTCTTGTTGTATTATCAGTAGCTTCTTTAGAAATCTCACTTAATACTAGTTTGCTGCGAGGTTGATGATTTCTTACGTGGTCTTCCTCTAAGAATGTAGCGTTTGTTGATACAAACACTCTATTTTCTTGAGGGTCATAAAACAAACCACCTTTCGTCTCTTTGGGGTATCCTACGAATAGACATAATTTTGAACAATGTTCTAATTTCTTGGGGTTTTGCAACAACACATGTGCTGAACATCCCCAAATTCTGAAGTGACGTAAACTATCTTTACGCTCTTTCCATAACTCATAAGGTGTTTCTGAAACACTCTTAGTAGGAACCATGTTCAAAATGTATGTGGCAGTCTCCACTGCATATCCCCAAAATGGATCAGGTAATTGAGTGGAACTCATCATAGACCGAACCATGTCTAACAGAGTTCTATTTCTCCTTTCTGATACACCATTTTGTTGAGACATACCAGGGGCTGAGAGTTGGGACTTTATTCCATGTTCTATCATATAGTCCTGAAATCTTAAGTCCATGTACTCTCCTCCTCGATCTGATTGAAGTGTTTTAATAGTTTTACCTAATAGATTATCAACCTCAGTTTTATACTCTCTAAATTTTTCAAGAGCTTCGAACTTGGGACGCATTAGGTAAAGATAGCCATACCTTGAATAATAATCAATAAAACTGATGATATATTCATGCCCTCCTCGTGCTTTGACATTCATTGGACCACAGAGATCTGTATGCACGAGTTCTTAGGTTTCTTTGGCTCTATAACCTTTTTCGGAAAATGATCGTTTAGTCATTTTACCCTCAAGACAAGTCTCACATGGAGGTAAAGAGTTGTCTTCGAACTTATTTAGAAGTCCTCTTTTAACAAATCTCTCAATCCTATTGAGATTAATGTGACATAGTCTTAACTGCCAAAGGTAGGTATTAGGAGAAATCTTTTGTCGTTTATTTTAAGTTTCAACTGTTTTAAACATCTCGATATTTAAAATAGCTTTTGTTTTTCTCGGTTTTAACATATATAAGTTGTTTTCTAGTTTTGCAAAACAAATATGAATACCTCTTTTGCAAATGAACACTTCATTGATTTCAAAAGATACTTTATACAATTGTTCTAATAAACAAGAGATAGATATTAGATTTCTTTTCATTCCTGGAACAAAAAGTACATTATCTAATATAATGAATCTACCTCCAAAAAACACATTTAAATTTCCTACTGATCTTGCTGAGACAACCTCTCTTGTTCCAACCTTGAGTGTTATCTCGCTATCCGTAAGCATTCTCCAGGAGCTAGTTTTCTGGTAAAAAGAGTAAATATGATTAGTGGCCCCTGAATCTAGTATTCAAGTTGAGTTATCATACTCTACTAAACATATTTCTACAACGAGTAAATCATATTTACCTTGTTGTGTCTTTTCAGCTTTCTTCTCTGCAAGGTATTTAGGGCAGTTTCTCTTCGAGTGCCCATTTTCGTTGCAATGGAAACATTTTCCTTTATCTGCCTTTTGAGCCTTGTGTTTGCGGTTAGTAGGAATCTTATTTTTCCCTTTACCCTTCTTCTTCATCAAAACACTTTTAAAAGTTGAAGGTTCAGACTTATTTTTTGAGGACGATCCTCGTTTTAATTTCTTGGAGATAGCAACATTTGCTTCTCCTGTACGTCCCTTGTTCGTTAAGGGGGACTGATAAGTCTGTAGCTCATTGAGAAGAGTAGTCAAGTTATATTCTATTTTGCTCATCACCACATTTGTGCGGAACTGGAAGAAGCTCTTCGGAAGAGACTCCATTATAAAACTGACTTGACTCTTCTCATCAATGACAGCTTCGTTTTCTTCTGCCACATTGAAATGGACCATCATGTCTAGGACATATTCTCTAACCGAGGTCCCTTCTTTCATACGGCAGTTGTAAATGTATTTTATGGCTTCATGTCGAAGGGAGAAGGACGGTTGTCCAAACATCCCTTTTAGAGATTCCATAATCTCTTTAGCAGTACCCATAACATCGGGTTTCTTAGCCAAAACATCAGATATGCTAGCTACAATGTACACTCAGGCTTTGTCATTTTCCTTTATCCATCTGTCATACGCATCCTGAACTGTTCGGTTTGGATTTGAGTTGGGGTTTGAAGGACATTCCTCAGTTAAAACAAACCTTAAATCATCAATTACCAGTATTGTGTTTAGGTTTGATTTCCAAGTTGCGTAATTTTCGCCGTTTAATTTCTCAGAAGCGAGTAATTGTACTATTGAGTTTAACATGCTGTGATATAAAGAAAATTCTATTAGCGATTTGACTTAATCCTGTTTAATTCAATCAGTTTTCGCAAATGTAATAATGTATCTAAAAAAATTATTAATTTGCAACGATACTTTAGTGAGTTAGAGCAACTGCTACCGAGGGGCAGTCAATCACTCATTCACTAAACCAAGACATTCTTGACTTAAACACTAATCCCAAAATAACTCTTGCTCCTATAGTGTTTTAGTTATCGCTATCTTGGTCAAGAATATAGTAACTCTTAGTAATTCTTCGCAAGTGTGACCTACCAATTTCAGACCTCATATATCGGTCCCAACAACGCTATCGAATGAAAAAGCCAAAGTTGGGAATGGACCTAAGAAATCCTATCCATTTCTGGAGTTTGCATTGTTTCGACTCCCATGTTACGACCCTCCGAATGGGTAGTTTCTCTAGGGCAACATGCAGGCGGAACATGGGAATCTCACGGAGCAACCTAGTGGTGGAGACCATAGGACGTGTTGATATACTTCCTTCTTCCGCTTACTATAAATACTTTCTCTATTCACCTTGTTATTGACTGATGCAAATACCTTCCGAATGGAGGATGCTCCCAGGGCGACACGAGCCCGAGCATGAATCTCACGGTGTGAATTTTTCAGAGAGCGTGAAAAGGAAAACGATGTATCTCATATACCTTTTTCCTCCCACTAAGTATTTTAGATGGTTGGGTATACTCATTATTTAGGTATATTTCGGCTAATTAAATATAACCCATGTCTAGGTGATTTTTCCAAAACTTGCATCACTCAAGCATGCTCATAAAACTGGGCTAACTAAGCTCAAGTACTGGTTCGATCTCCAGGTAGTAGGTGTTCCGTAAACCGTCAACTTAAGTACCTCAAGCCTTAGACAAGATCGTGCCAGGTGAGCTTTCTTGTAAGCACAATTTTACAAGACATCGACCTATTTTAACTATTACAATTGATCGTGCTTGGTTCTTAACCTTAAGTGAGCATGCACTTATCTTCATTATAGATTTTAACGTCTATCTTGTTTTATGACGTTGAAAATAACCTATAACATGCATCTAACATGCTTTATATAACAATTATATAACCATTCATTCCATGCAATAATATAACAATTTATATCTATCACTCATGGAACCCTAAACATGCATACTATACATTATAACACTTATGACATACTTGGAATGCACAAAACATGCTTAGCCTATGGTGAGATTTTAAATCTATATGACATACTTTATGCATATACATTTTCTATTTAATTAAAACATACATTCATAATGCATAATTAATTAAACACGCTAAAGTGGATTGGTTTTGGCATTTTAAAACAAGCAATTAACTAAATTATTACATTAAAAATTAAAAATAACTTGAACCGCTCCCGAGGATCACGAACTGGGCGAACCAACCCTTAAAAACGTTGAACCGGACCCCTAAGGCAGAAAAACCACCAAAATTGCCTCTTCCATCTTCTTCTTCGGTTCAACTTGTTATCTCTTCCATTTTCGATCATTTACAACCTAAAATGGACTCTAATGACTCCATAAAAATTACAAACCTTTCTTCATTCATTAAAGCCCATACAACATTAGGCTTATTACAATAATTGTATCAAATGGAAGCATACAAAAATGTCAAAACCAAAACCATCAACTTTAGCCACCACAAAATTTCATTCATGAAATGGTACCCACCATGATCAAATTAATGTAAATAAAGTGCCTAAAACTTGCTCTGATACCAATTGATGGTGTTAATATAACACATGCAGAAGCAATTTGAATATTGGGCACTTTTAGAACATCAATTATAGTAAATAACTAGCATGTTCATAAGTATTGAAACTTAATGAGTTTGAATACTAACCTTTTGTAGTTCAAATTTCTTTTTCCTCACGAACCGGTTTCGAACCACCACTAGTGTCTTCTCAACTATCTTCCGGCCTTAGAACGGGATTGTGGAATCCGATGAGTGACTAAACTTGGGAGGGATTTTGTATATATGAAGAGAGAGCTTGTGAGAATTTTCTCAAGGTCTTTTTCAAGAAAGAAGACCTTCCATGTACCATGATCACTCTATTTAAAGAGTCATGTTTGCATGTTCATGCAAATTTGAGATCACCAAATTTTGACGCTCCAAATTCCACTCAAATGTTTGGGATTATGTGACAAGCATGCATGTTTGAGTTAACCAAATTTTGACACTCAAAATTCCACTCAAACTTGTGGGGTTTATTTGGCAAGCATGCAAGTTTGGTTAAACCAAATTTTGACACCTCAAAATTCCACTAACATGGTTTTTTCCATTAAATGAAGTCAACATTTTGACTTTCTTCATTTTAATTCAACAATTAATTTGAATAATTAATTTCAAATTAAGTAACATTAAATGATTAATTTTACTATTTAATTAATATTTAATATTAATTCAAATGCTAATCCCAATCAATTCCGACACATAATTGATTAAGATATTTAAATCTTATTTAAATATCTCAAATTCTCTCTTTTTGTTTAATTCGTAAATAAAACAAAAATGCAGTTAAATATATCGTATATATGTAGCGCATATTCCCTAATTTGAATTCGAACTCACTCGTCACACTGTTTTATGGTTTAGTCCGATATAAACTAGCAGAGGGACCTAATGAACCTATAGATCATGGGTTCCAATGATCCAAGATTAACTGGTTAAACTCATTAACCTTGTTAACCAACATTCGTTAACTACTAGGACACTCCACTATAGCCTAGTAGTTGCACTCCCCTCACTATAGATATATTTCTGTCCATTTGATATAACCATAATTAGTAAGTCGATCCTTCACAGGTTGTTCGTAACTAGAGATGGGTCAATTAGCCATTTTACCCCTGAAGTTACTTCTTGTTCCTTATGTTCCACTGATCCTCTTATGAACAATTGGTTTGTGGTCCAACCAGTAAACCAAATACCTCTCAGGCCAATCAGTACTTAAGGGAACTACCTCTCTTCTATCCCTAAAAGTAAGTAGGAGTGAATTCAATCTTGCACCCTACTTCCTCAGCTATTCACCCAGTCTTACCCCGAAAATGGGAGGCCTATTGAGTCGGCGAACTCGAGCCACTCTCACCCATGCAAATCTAAGGATAATTTCATATGAACAGGAGTTCATGGTTAGCTCAGGATTAA
Source organism: Cucurbita maxima (assembly GCF_002738345.1). NCBI lineage: Eukaryota > Viridiplantae > Streptophyta > Magnoliopsida > Cucurbitales > Cucurbitaceae > Cucurbita > Cucurbita maxima. Next base: position 406,463 of record NW_019272078.1, on the reverse strand, counting down.
GATCGAGTTACCTAGGTTATCGAATGAAAATAAAATCAGTTTCAATAGTAAACGACATTATAAAGAGAGTGATTTTCTTCATGGTCCGATCTTATGCAATACTCATTGCATAGGACGCCCCCACTCACATGTTTCCATATGTACAATTTAGTGATCACATTGTTTATATCATATACAAAAGTGGGCCGCATCCATAGTGTCCCCAGAATAAGGTACTCAACCTTATCCTTATACTATAGATCATTTTGACTATATACTTGAACTTGATTCACTTTTATGTCTCTACATATAGTTCAAGTAATCATACTATAGCCAGAGTGTTCTTAGTTTATTGGATTTAGATTAATGATGGTAAAGTTCACTTTATTCAATAACAATCTTTACTGAATAAACATCAATAATATCTTTATTGAAAATAGAATATGTCTTTGTTTACAAACTATGAGTTTTAGAACATAAAACCCAACAAACTCCCACTTAGACTAAAACTTCGGTGGGGTTTTATAACGTTGAGTAGAGAGAGAATAAATACAATAAACTAGGGCATCACATACTCATGCCTTTTCTCCCACTTGCCCTAGATTACATAACTCGTAGTTCTAGACTCACTAGGTGCCCTTCAAACACTTTAGCCGTGAGGGGCTTTGTAAATGGATCAACAATGTTGTGCTCCGAAGCTATCTGTGTGACGATCACATCTCCTCGTTGCACAATCTCCTTTATGAGATGATATTTTCGATCAATATGTTTTCCTCGCTTATGGCTTCTTGGTTCTTTCGAATTTGCAACTGCTCCACTGTTATCACAATAAAGAGTGACGGGAAGATGCATTTTTGGAACGACTTCCAAATCAGTTAAGAACTTTCTAAGCCATACAGATTCTTTCGCTGCTTCACAAGCAGCAACATACTCAGCCTCCATGGTGGAATCAGCAATGCAACCTTGCTTTATGCTTCTCCATATTATTGCTCCTCCATTCAGAGTGAAGACAAATCCTGATGTCGATTTCCTCGAATCTACATCGGTCTAAAAATCTCAGTCAGTGTACCCTGTAAGGATCAGATCCTTAGCACCGTACATTAGCATATAGTCTCTCGTTCTCCTAAGATACTTGAGGATATTCTTAACGACAGTCCAATGAGCACGTCCCAGATTGGACTGATATCTGCTAATAATTCCCACACCATAGCATATGTAAGGTCGGGTACATAGCATGGCATACATCAGACTACCGACTGGTGATGCATAGGGAATGTGTCTCATATCCTCAATTTCTTGAGGTGCCTTAGGACTTTGTTCCTTCAACAAATGAACTCCATGCCTGAAAGGTAATAATTCTTTCTTGGAGTTCTACATCTTATATCGAATCAACATTTTGTCAATATACGATGCCTGAGACAATGCTAGTGTTTTGTTCTTGCGATTCTGAACAATTTGGATTCCAAGAACAAACTGAGCATCTCCCAAAGATTAGGAGATGATCAACTTTCGGCTTCCGGGAAGTCTTCCTCTTGGGTCATATCTTCAATCCTCTTCATTGGGAACCAGTTTAACAAATAAACGTAACATGCTACAGACAGCATCTCTCCAGAATTTCTTCAACATATTCTTCTCCTTTAGAGCATGCAGCGAATCATATTAAGAATGGTTCTCCGAGTTGCCTGTTGGTTGTGGCGTTTGAGGCATCGTGAGTTGATGTTGGATGCCCTGCCTTGCCTTGCCTTGCCTGCTCCTTGCATCAATTCTCAAATTCTTGTATGACATATACTCGCCTGCACGATCAGTCCATAGACATTTGAGCGTCCCTTTTTTTTTTAAGACTTTTTCATTCTTTAAATCTTGTTAAGAAAACAATTTTTTTTTCCTGTAGTATGTACACCCAAGTCTTACCACTAAAATCATCAGGTTAAGAAATACTTGCTACCACCAATAGATTCTGGCTTGATGGGTCCACATACGTCAGAATGCACCAACTCTAGCCCTGTGGATGCTCTCCTTGCACCATACTTCTTAAATGACTTCCTTTGTTGCTTTCCCACAACGCACACATCACAAAGGTTGTTGGGAGCTTCAATCAATCCTTGGCAGTCCCATCACCTCTTCTTCTCCATCAGTTTCAATGCCTCAAAGTCCGTAGCGAAGATGCCACAGAGTGCTATGATCTAGAGTTGTTACCTTCATGCACCTCGACTCCATAATGGAAAGTTTCAACGGGAACATCCTGTTCTTCGTCATCTTCATGTGAGTAATCCGCTTGCTCTTTTTATCCAATAAGCTGAGAGCCAAATAAATCACTCATCTTGATGTCATATCTTCTCTCCAACAGTTGCCCAATACTCAAGAAATTTCTTTTTATATCAGGGACATAACATAATATAATAGACATCCAAAATATGAAGTTCCCTTCTTTGTAGACGACATCACCTTTTCCTTTAATTGGTGGAAATTTCAATAGATCACCAAATGTTATCTTGCCTTGTTGACCTTCATCGAGGCTTGTGAAGAACTCCTTTCTTCCGCACATGGGGTTTGAGACTCCCGAGTCAAGGAACCACGTGACCGATTGAGGCGGCTCAGTTTCGTTGTAGGACATTAAGAAGACTGGTTGGTCCGTCACTCAGCTTCTCATCATAAAGTGAGAGTGATTTTATTCATGGCCCAATCTTATGCAATACTCATTGCATAGGATGCCCCCACTCACATGTCTCCACATGTACAATTTTAGTGATCACATTGTTTATATCATATACAAAAGTGGGCCGCATCCATAGTGTCCCCAGAATAAGATACTCAGCCTTATCCTTATACTATAGATCATTTTGACTATATACTTGAACATGATCAACTCTTATGTCTCTACAAATAGTTCAAGTAATCATACTAAAGCCAGAGTGTTCTTAGTTTATTGAATTTAAATTAATGATCGTAAAGTTCACTTTATTCAATAACAATCTTTACTGAATAAACAACAATAATAACTTTATTGAAAATAAAATATGTTTTTGTTTACAAACTATGAGTTTTAAGACTGAAAAGCCTACCATATTTGAAAAAGGCTCCACTAAAGCTAAAGTCAATACTGAAAGGAAGTCCTTGATATGATCTTTTTTAGGTCCCCTAAGTTGAACTTCCTTCTCAACTACAACTTATGAGTAGACTGCTGATACAACTGCACATATTCTATATATTTCATCAGTGACAATTGCTCATTGCACTGGACGGCGGGGGAAGAGAGAGGATTAGTCCGAACAGAACTTTCGTAGTAGCATTTCCCGTGCATTATGCCAATGGATTAGACTGAATCTTTCTACAAGCAGGACTTTCTTTCATACTTGACTTGAAATCTTCTTCCAAGAGAAGATAAGGGCATATGGTATTGAAATCTCAATCTGAACTTATTCTCCGAAAGCTGTAAGACTGATTCTTCCTTACTCCTCGCCTTTTCAATCTGTTGAAGAAGTGGAAATGAAAAACTCCCTTCCCTTTCTTACTTGCTTGCCGGAAGGTCAGGATCGTAGTGCTTAGCTTGAAAATCGAACCTGAAAGCATTATGAAGCCACTAAGTCTTCTATGTTCTTATACGTCTTAATAGACTTTCTAATCTTGACTTCTTGAACTACCAGTTAAGGTAATCATTCATCCCCCGGATCGGTTCATTTAGAGAATGAATCTGATCGGAATAGGCAGGGAATTGGCCTTTCCTTTCAAAGTCATTTTCCCTGTTATTGAAAGTCAAAATCATACTACCTTCAAAGGGCTTTATGCCAATGGGATTGAGAAGATCGTCATTTGGCTAATAGCCTATTCTATTTGCTCACTATGCTCCTAATGTTCCTACTGGGAAGATAGGGGTTGAGCGAAAGAGAAAGTGAAATTGGAGCTTATAGAGCCTGAAAAGGCCGATTCTTTCCTCACAAAGTCCCTGGTGTGAAAAGACTTCTTTCTTAATCTCTGTAATGCAACATCCTCGCTGACTCAAAGGCAACTACTAACTGTCAATCTGACATCCTTTCTTCCCTAAAGTTAGGGATTGGCTAAGAGTGAGAAAAGGTCGACATAATCACTAATTAGGCCTTTTTATGACTTCCGGCAACGCAAGTTACATTCATAGGTCTGAATCTCTGGCTCTTCATTTTCGGATGGCAAGAAAATAGATATAATAGGATGCTTTCACGCCTGCCTTAGCTTTTAGAGTTGCTTTATTCCTGACTTACTGCCTAGCCCTGAATCAAGGTCGGTTTGAAACTAAGGAATAACGCTACACTCTGACTTCTCAATAAGGCCTGCCTAAGCACCCCCATAGAACACTCATCCAATCACGAAATAGATCGAGTTAAAGTCAATACATCACTCCGGACGTGTGACACATGCGAATGAGTTTACTGAGTCTGTCTTCTTCGGTTTCGGCTTATTCCCTGTTGGAAGACATTATCAGGTAAGGGCCTAATCCACATCTCTATCTCTCTTGAAGCGGTACTCAGTCTTACTTGGAAGACATTATCAGGTAAGGGCCTAATCCACATCTCTATCTCTCCTGAAACGGTACTCAGTCTTACTGCCTCCTGATGAAGAAAAAGTCAACTATTGAGGGATTGGGAATAGATATTGAAGATAAGGCTTTCAGCCGAAGGTCAACTACTTGATCTTTTAGATCTTTTAGGTTACGGTTCTTCGAATCTATAGATCCTCAGCTACTACTAAATCTCAATAGTTTGAGTTTGCAGCTGCTCCAGCTCACACATTCGATCTTAGCGAACTAAGCGTTAGGCCTTTATCAGAGGTCAAAATGTAGATCATCCAACAGCTACTTACTCATTAATACCAGTAGAAAAAGTGGCTTTATTCTCTGTATCAAGTCAGACGTCTAACTCAATCTCGAAGAAGGAATCGGGGAGAAAGATCAATACTTATCCCCAGCTTTAAGCCTCTTCTCAATCATCTCAGGTCGGGGGACGTGTAAGAATTAACTATGACAAGGGGATCTCTATCTGCTTCTCCATCACAGTACGAACGTGTAACTAAATCATACTACAAGCTCGCTTTCATAGGACGGGAAGTTCGAGCAAAATTAGACTTCTCCCCTCGTAGTGCTCCCCAATCAGATGCATTAAAGGCTAATGAGCTCAACGGCCATTGTACTTCTTTGCTTCCTGATTGATTTAAGAGGAATTTCCCATAACTGCCTCAAAGACTGTTATTTCGTCATCAGTATCATCTGAAATTCTATTCTTGGCCTACTTTTGATGATGATTGAAGAGAAATTGGATAATACAGACAGCTCGAATTGCATCTTCATCAGTGTGAATTAATTTAGTTAAGGACTACAGCTCAATTACAACTTAGTCCGAAGGATAAGATTCTGTATTATCTTCCCTGGGAATCTCTTTAAAAAAAATAAGCTAGTCCCTAAAGTCTGACTAATGCCTTTTAATTCTCAGCACGGGCTCTTGTACAAGAATAACAAGATTCTAACTTATTCCAGTTAGATGCTTAAGAATTCTAGCTTTGTAGCTGCTCTTTAACTGCACCCTAGACGACTTGATAGATCATATACCATAGTGGTTGGTTAGATACATACCTAATGACTACCTTATTGACTTAACCTCAAGGTCTAACTTAAGCCTATGTCTCCCTCGCTGCTCTTTCTCCCGTCGTGGTGATTTCTGGTTCGCCTTCTCTTATAACTACTTGTTGTATAAGACTTCCTTGGCTCCTTTAACATTTAACAGATGATGAGATAAGAATTTTGATGCTAGCTTAACTTATAACTCAAAAGTGAGAATTCGCGGCTTTAGACTGATTTGGTGCCAGATCAGATTAAGGAGGGGAAGATTAAGTTAATTACAGGCTGATTTTCTTAGATTTGATTATTAGAGCATGGGAAGAGATTCTATGGGATTTAGTTAGAAGTAGCTTGAAGCTAACCCTAGTTCCATTTTCGCCTGGACTTCAACTCATTCAGAAAGGCGTACACACAAAGTCTTTCTACTTCTAAGTTCTAAGTACGGAATGAATGCACCAAAATAGAGCTCTTAATTTACTGTTTTCGAAACAAAAGACTCCACTTCCGGACAGGGACATTGACGAAGAAAGATTTTCCTTTGATGTATAAGTTTAGGCCATAAATCATACAATCGAAGAAGTAAATAATGCTGAGACGAAGGAAGCCCAGTAACAGAGTCTGAATCTCCTACCCTCAGTCAATAATTCTATCTTTGGTTAAGTCAAGGGGGTAGTGGCTCTAGTGAAAGAAAGACTAGAAGTCACTCCAGGAACATAGTAGTAGAAAAGTCTAAACCAATCAGATTTTCTTATAATTAGAATCTTTCCGTTGAGGCAATCTAAGTAAAGACCGGCAAGAATACAAACAAACTCCACCTGTAAAGAAAAGAGAAAGAGCGAAGGGAATAGAGAGTCAAAGAGGAGAATAAGGAGTTCAGGGACAAATTCTTGAGTGAAGGAGAAAGAAAGAAAGAAAGAAAGAATACTATCCTATTTACAGAGTGAAAGAAGAAAGAGGGAATAGAGGTGAAGCAGAGAAGCCTATTTACCAAGTTCTATCAGTAGGAGAGGAGCTTGAGGGGAATATCGGTTCAGGAGTTCCATCAGGTCAGGGAATATCATAAAAGAGGAAGGTAGAGGTTGAGGATAATGAAGGAAGCAGAGGGGAAGGGGCAGACATGTTCATGAACCAATCCTTCTTTCCCGAGTTTATTTATTATTCAAGGAGAATGAGTAAAAGAGTGAGTTTAATCAAAGAGCTACTGAATATAAGGAGTCTTTCCTTCCCGTTCAGGTTAATTAATGAAATGTTGAGTCTTGACTGACAGTTCTGTCTTATGAATCTTGAGTCGAGACTTTCAACACTTTCAGGCAGGGGAAGAGAAAGAATTAATCTTGAGTATTTCTCTTTTACAGTTCAAGAATAAATAGAAAAAGGAGAATGATGAATAAAAGGATCATGATGAATAAGGAGTTTAGACTTGAAACACTTTCAGGTTCAGGGTCAAGATCAGATAAAGAATGAATCTTTCTGTTCTGTCTCATGAATAAAAGAAGTGAAAGCAAGCCAGCCAGTTCTAGTTCTGTCTCATTCTTCTTTCATTTCGTCTTGACTTTCTTACAGGAGAGTAAAAGAGTGTTTGAAAGGATCAGAGAAAGAATAGTTCAACCCAAGTTCAAGAGTGAAAGAAGGAAGGGAATAAAACAAAGCTAGAACTAAGACCAAAGGAGAGAAGCCGAGGTGATTGAGTGAATGAGGAGTTCAGTTCGTAAACTCTAACTCTAATTCATCTTTCCTTTCTCCTTTTTCTTTTACCTTGTTCAATCTGATGAAGGAAAGAATAGATGAGAGACTGGCGCCATATCATATGTCCTGTTCAAGAGAGAAGTCGAGGTTCAGGATCAAGATCAGTGAAAGAATAAAGAGGAGCGAAAACGAGGTTCAGGTTTTCGGTTGAGTCTTGACTTTCTTTTTCTTCTTCAATCCATTCATTCTGTAAAGGTGAAACATTGAATGAATTTACGAGACTGTAAAGTGAAGGTGAAGGAGAGAGGTTGATAGTTTACGAGGTGAGAAAGAAGAAAGAAATAGGTGTTCCGGAGCTTGACCTTTCATCCAGCCTACCCATTTCCCTTGTGAAAGAAATCAGTCTCATTCATCTTGAGTATTCATCTTTGACAGTTCAGAGAGAGGCAATTCAATTCTCAGCCTATTTACCCCGTGTTTGAGTTCAATCTGTTGAATTAATAAGGAGTCTTTATTTACTCTTCGTTCAAGGGAGAGGTTCGGTAGTGAAGGAGTTTACTTTACCTCGTGAATGAAAGAAAGGTTCCGGTTAAGGAGCTAAGACGAAGACTAAGTGAAAGAAGTAAAAGGTTTAAGCTTGAGGAGCGAAGCAACTTTACTGTTCAATCCAGTTCAGGTTCAGGAGAAAGAGAAGAAAAAGAATAAATAGGTGAAGTAGGGAAGGTAATATCTGCTTAGCAGAATGAGTAAGTAGGAAGAGGAGTTTACCTCGTGAAAGAAGGTTCAGGATCATTCATCCTTCGTACAGGAGAGAAAGAAAGAAGAGGAGAATGAGACCCATAAGTTCAGGAGGTAAGAGAGTGAGACAAGGGGGTTTCTTATCTTAGGTTATAGTGAAGGAGAAGATCAAGAAAAGAAAGAAAAGAGACCGTAAAGTATAAAGTCCAGTGTTTGAAGGGAGAGGAGCACAGACGAAGACATAGTGTTTAAAGATGATTGAGCAAAGAGAAGAGACCTCGTTCAAGAATCAATAGGTGATTGAGCTTTACCTTGTGAAAGAATAGTATAGTTTAGGAAGGTGCGGAGCAAAGGTTAAAGTTTCTTCTTCTTTTCTTACTGTTCCTGGTTCAGTAGTTCAAGTTCAAGTTCCGGAGCGAAACAACTTTACAGTGAAAGAAGGTGAATGAGTGAATAGGAAGAGAATACAAAATAAGGAGAAAGATCAGAAATAGGTTCAGGTCAGGTAATAAGGGTTCGGCAGTTTACAATCTTTGAAGGTGACGGAGCGAAGGAAGCCTCTACTTTCATGAGTTTACCTTGTCTTTGAATAAAGAAAGAGGAGCGCAGCAACGAGACCGATAGGTTCAGTAGCTCTTTTTTGGTTTCTTCTTCTTTTACCATTCCGATAGAGTAAAAAAAAGAGTGAAATCAGGGAAAACATCCCTAAAAATAGGGAGAGGATATAATTTCTTTATTCTTGGTCTTTACAGGAGTTCAATCAATAGAAGCTTGATCTTTAGTCTCCCTATTGAGTCTCGACTTGAAACACTTCCTCCCTTCTTTCTTTGTTCCTGTTCTGGAGTGCAAGGAGAATTCTTGTTAAGTCTTGACTGACTGTTCCGGATCTTAAATGTTTCTTTTCGTCTTTCCTTCTGTATTACCTAAAAAATGAAACCAGTCATCTAGTATCAACTAAATAAGAAATGTTCTTTACAGATCATTCATGTTTCATTTCATTCTCCCTATAACTGTCAAATTTCATTCTTCTTTCTTGTCTATCTTGCTTTCGTCTCACTTTCATGAATTGACTCTCCTCTCTTGTAAAGGGTCCGGAGCTTCTCATCCAGCTTACCCATTTAGAACTGAGGGAAAGAAGTCGAATGAGTTCAATCAGTAGGAGAAGGAGGATCAAGAGTCTTTGTCTTTGATTTACTCTCCCGACTGTAAAGGAATAGAGTATAAGGAGCGAGTGAGACCGAGAGGTGATTGAACGAAGCAACTTTACCTTATGTTTTTTGACTAAATGGGTGAAGGAGCTCTTTACTTACCTTGTTCCATCTGGGAGCTCTCGCTTAGGGGCAGGATCAAGAAGCCGGCCGAGGGAAAGGGTTTCATTCAGTAGCTCAGGTTTAAGAGTAAAGGAGTTTACCGAGTGGGACAGGTTCTGGAGTGAAGGAAGTAGCTCAGGGCATATATATCGTATAAGGAGGAAAGCGAATCATTCGCTTCTCTTTCTTCTCTTCATTTACAGTTCCGAAAGGGAATGCAAAGGACATGGAATTGCGAGACTCGAAGAGGATCGGGGAAGGGTTTCTCTTGCTTTCGGCTTGACTGACTTCCTGTTTCGAATTGAACTGTAAGGGATATGTTCCGGAGAAAGAAATAAATAGGCAGGTTCTGGAGAAAGAAGAAATAGGAGAGAAATTCGTTCATTCTCTTCTCTTTCTTGACTTCTGGTTATGGTTCATCAGCTAATCAAATTTTTTTCTTACACTCTGTCTTCGTCTTCTGACTCTCTATTCACCCATTATATTGGTTGAACAATTCCATTTCCTTCAAACACTTACAACTCTGTCTTCGTTTTTGTTTACAGTTCAATCAGGTTCAGGGGAAAGGGCGAAGGGTTGAGGTCGAGTCTGAAAAAGCTGCTAAGGAGTGACATCCGTAGGATAAGGATAAAGAATACATGGGTGGTTCGGGTTCATTCGCTTCTCTTTCTTTCTTTCCGAGGAAGGTTTTCTCTTTTGGATTTCATTCCTGTTCTGGAGCTCGACTGTAAACTAATCTTTCGTCTTTCCTGTACCTAAATTGATTCAAACACTGTAGTAAAGGGTTCAGTTCAGGATTTCATTCATTGTTTGAATAGGTTCCTTAGATTGAATGAATTGAAAGAATAGGGTCAGGTTCAGTAGCTCTCGGTGAAGGAAATTTAATTGGGAGACTGTAGTAAAGGATTTGAAATGGAATTGCTTTACCTTCTTTCGGTAATAGAGTAGAGTATAAGGTATAAGGTTCTGGTTCTGGGGAAGTAGCTCGACGAGAGTGTAAAGGAGAGGATCGGGGAAGGGTTTCTCTTGCTTGAGTCTTAACTTTCGATTCACTCTACTCTCATTGATAAGGAGTAGAGTCAAAGGGGAAGGAGTAAGTAGCTCGACAGTAAAGCGGCTAATGAATAAGGAGTTGATTGAGTGCTTACTGTTCCAGAATAAATAGGTGTAGGACCGAAGATGCTTGATCAATAGTTTACGAGGTTCAGGAGCCGAAGTTCAGCCTAGTTCAATCAGTGAGTGGGGTCAGTCTAATGAAGAAAGAGTCTTTGACTTGACTCCCTTCTTTCTATCTCTTATCTTTGATTTACTCCCCAGCAGCTAATTCATTGATTCTGTTTCTGTAAAGGTGATTTGATTGAGCTCAGGGTGGGTATATCGATTCCAGAGCTCAAGGAATGGAATTGTGTGAAGCTTTGATTCGTTTACAGTCTTTGAAGGTTCAGGAGCGAAGCTGTTCAACCAACAGGTGAAGGGGAAGTAGTTCAATTTACTGTTCGGGAAAGAAAAGCAAAGAGACCGGCCATATGCCCTGTTCTGGAGAGAAGCCAAGGAATCGAATCAATAACCAAACAAACACCTATTCATTCTATTAACCTTGTTCAATAAGGGAAGGGAAAGAAAAGAGACCGTAATGGATAGGAAAAGGTTAGGAGTGAACTCGAATGACTCTTTCGTCTCGTCTTGAAAAGCAGCTAAGGAGCGAAGCGAACATCCTTTCATTGATTCTCGAACTGTAATCATTCATCTAGCTTGAGTATTTCTCTTTTACAGTTCAACCACCCGAGTTCAGAGACAAGTGATTTAGTTCTGGAGGCGGAGTGAAAGCAAGAAGGTTCAAGATCAAAGATGCAAGACCATAAGGATAAAGTAAAGGACAAAAGCAGATGCAAACATACCGAGTTCAAGAGTGAAAGAAGGCACAGCAATGGAATTGCGAGACCGTAAAGTAAAAGATAGAAGATTCACCTATTTACCTACCGAGTCTTTGAAGGAAAAGGTTCAGTAGTTCAGGAGAATGCAGAGAGAGTCAAGTCAATGAATTAGTTTACCGAGTGTTTGAGTGAAAGAAAGTGTAGGAGAAAGAATCTTGTCTCCCAGATTTTTGGTTTCGGCTTTCAAAGCAGCTAACTTCTTCAATAAGGCAAGGGCACATAGGTTCCCCAGAGAATGAATCTTGTCTTTCTTTTATGATTTCGAATTGTAAAGGAATATCTTTCTTCTTCTTCTACTAGCTTGACCTTGTGAAAGAGTGAAAGAAAAGAGAGTGCTTTACCTCCTGAAATAAGGAGTAGGAATAGAGGTTCATGAGCTCTCGTGTCAACCACTTCCTCTTTGACTAACTTCATAGGGTGTAGAGGTGAAGGTGAATGGGCGAAGCCATGAGACCGAGTTGTAGAGGGGCAGGGGCAAAAACCTGAGACCCGTAGGGTGAAGAGGTGAAGACACGAGAAGAGTTTATGAGGTTCAGGATTTCATAGGAACAGAATAAGGGGAAGGTGATAGTTTAGTGGCTCAGGTTCAGTAGTTCAGTCTCATTGAGTTGAGTCTGTGTTTACTGTTCAAGAAGGATTTCATATGCTTTTACCGACTGTAAAGGTTCAAGAGTGAAATCAAGGATCAAATCAAGAAGCCGGCTGAGGGGAAGGTTCAGGAGCAGGAGAAAGAAGCAAGCAGTGAGACCGATAGGTGAAGGTGAAGTAGCTCAGGGTTTCGGTTTCGGCTTTCAAAGCAGCTAACTCCTGAATTTCTTCTTTTTTCTGTAAACTAGGATAGTCATTTTCGCTTTCTTCTTTCTTGCCTGATTATTCTTTTCTTTGAGAAAGGTAAACTCTAACTCTCTCATTAAGCTTTCTTTCCTCTTTCCTCTCCTGTAACGGTTCAGTGGTTCACTCTCATTCATAAGGAGTGGAGTGTTTACGGTTCGTTCAAGAATCATCCTCCTTGAATATGCTTTACCTACTGTAAAGGTTCAAGAGTGAAATCAAGGATCAGATCAAGAAGCCTGCCGAGGAAAAGGTTTAAGGAATCAGATCATGAATCGGAAAGGTGCAAAGCTGCTCTCCGAGGATCGGAGTTTACCGTTCAAGCTGTTCAATCCAGAAAGGGAATAGAGTCTTTGGTTCCAGAGCTGTTAAGAAGGAAACGAAAAGAATATGCTTTACCTCGTTCATGAAGTAGGAGCTTGATCTTTAGTCTCCCTTCTTTGTTTGTTCTGGAGTGAAGTTCGTGAAGTAGCTCACGGCATATCGATTCCGGGTCAGGGGTTTATAGTTCCTTCATAAATAGGTTCCTTCATTCATCAGGTAAATAGGTGTTTGCATCTTCTGTCCTTCCACCTTCTTTCACTGTAAAGGATAATTAATTCATAAGGAGATACCAGATTGAATTCATTGTTTAAATAGGTTCCGGAGCTCTCCTGTCCTGTTTCGGATTGACTGAATTTCCTCTCATGTAAAGGAAAAAAGCAAAGCGACCTTGTTTACTGTGTTTGAAGGATTGAATGAATAAGGGAATAGAGGTGAATGAGCTCTCGTGTCAACCACTAACCTTGTTCAAGAATAACGAACCATAACTGAGGGGAATAGAGAGAGGCTCCAATTCAGTCTCATTAATCTTTCCTTCCTGGGGTTCCGTCTCAGACATTGAAAGAATAGATTCTGGCTGGAGTTCAAGAAGGGACAAGTTCAGTAGATAAATCTCATGAGTCTTTCTTATTCTTTTCTTTACTCGACTGTAAAGCTATTTTGCTGCTAACTCATGAATTTCTTCCTTCTGTCCTATTTTGTTGAATTTCTCTTTCCTCTCCTATAAAGTGAAGTAGCTCTTTGTTTACTCTCCCGGATTGAATGAATAAGGGAAATAGGGGAAGGTCAGGTAATATCGTAGAGGTTCTGGTTTCGGTTTGAATGAATGGACTCTCTTGTCAGCTAATTCATCTTGAGTAGAGTGTTTACATTGAAAGAAAGGATCAGATCCATAATATATAAGAAAAGGCAATGGAAGGTTCTTATCTATCATCCAGCCGCTTTACCCATGAAAGAGTGAAAGAAGAATAGTCCAGGTTTGAGGTTGAGTCTTTGCTGCTAATTGATTGATTCTTGTCTTGCCTAAATCTCATCCTTAATAATTAATTACCTCTAGCCAAAAATATCCCTAAAAATAGACAGAAGATAGAATTTTCTAATTCATGATCTTTACAGCCTCATTCAGAAAGAAATAGGGGAAGGAGCTTGGCCTTGTTCACTGTTCGTTCAGTAGCTCATGAATCAGAATAAGGTCATATTGAGGCCGGAAGTAGCGAAGGGAAGGGGCAGGGTTCAATAGCAAATTAATTCATTTCACTCTCCTGTAAAGGATCATGATTCATTTCGTCTTCACTCTCCCTGAATTTCTTCTTTCACAGTAAAGTCGAATGAATGAATAAGGAGTCTTGCCTTCCTGGTCCGGAGAATGAATCTTGAATTGGATTCGGAAAGAAAAGAGATAGTTCAACCAACCCTTGTTTATGAGGTTCAGGAGAAGGAATCTTTTGTAGAGACTCTACCTTCTTTCTCTATCGGCTACGGTTCAGGATAATTCATGTTTGTTTCTTCCTCTTTCCCTTTTGGCATTCTCGTCAGGTTTAGTAGCTCACCAATGAGACTGACAATGAATAGGTTCAAGTTCATGAGCTTCTCTTTCTTTTGAAGTTCAATCTGGTTCAAGAGTTCAGAATCATTAATAGGAGTCAGTATGGAGAGGAGTGAAAGAAGGTTCCACTGGTTCAGGTTCTTCAAATAGCGCTTTACCGTTCAATCAGGTTCAGGTTTGAGGTTTCGTCTTGACTTCCTTAATGAAAGAATGAAAGAAGGTGAACGATCATTCTAGTCTAGTTTTTTATAGGAGAGAAGAGTCAAAGAGTGAAAAGAGAAAGAGAAGTTTAAGAATAAATAGGTGAAGGAAAGAACATCAGGTTTCTGTTCAGGAGTCAGTAGGGAGAGGTGAATGAGTTTACAGTGAATAAATAGGGAATATCGTCAAAGGTTTAGGAGTGAAAGAAGGTTCCAGCAATGGAATGGAAGTTTACCGTGTAGGAATAGTTCAAGAGTGAAAGAGGGTGAAGGTTCAGTAGTTAAGTCGAATAATAAATAGTCTTTAATTACAGGCGAATGAAGAAATAGAGTAGTTAAGGCAATGGAATTCTGAGACATAGAATAGAGGAGTGAACGATCATGAATCTTGAGTCTTGACTTCCAGTTCCGTCTCATTCATCTTTCGTGTTTACAGTTGAGTAAAAGAGTGAAAGAATAGTTCAACCCGAGCGCAATCTGTCTCATGAATAAGAAGAAGTTAAGTCTTTCTTCGTTTACTGTGTTTGAATAAAGAAAGAGAAGTTCAATCCTATCCGGCCAGTCAGGTAATATCGGTTCAGGAGTTTACAGAGAGAAATTAGGTTCAGGAAATCCTTCTTCTTCTTCTCATTCTTAATACTGACTGGATTACCTCTAGGTCAAAATAGCCCAAAAAATAGACAGAGGCATGAACTCTGATTAATTGAATATGCTTTGCCGAGTTCAAAAGAGAAAAGGAAAGAACAGATTCTCGATCGTAAAATAGGGAGAGGTAAAGTTCAATGAAAGAAATAGGATCAAGAGGAGAAGATCAGAGACCGGCCGGTGTTCAGTCTTGACTTGCTTTCTTTCATTGTAAAGTCTCATTCATCTCTTTTACCCACTCGTCAGGTTCAGTAGTGAAGGCAATATCGTATAAGGAGTGAAATCAGTCAAAGGTGAATGAGTAAGTAGGTAGAGGAGAAAGATCAGTTAAAGAATAAGGAGAAAGATCAGTTCATTCATAAATAGGTGAAGGAGAAAGAATATATATATATGTTTTACCGAGTTAAAGAAGGCAAGGGAATAGAGTCAAGACAAGAAGAGGAGTTCAAGCAAGTTCCTTCCAACCCAGCCGCAAGAAAGCCAGTTCCTTCCTGCCTGCCAGTTCTCTCTCATTCATCTTGAGTTGAGTTTTGACTTTCTTAATGAAAGAAAAGAGAAGAAAGACTCCTGATTCGTTATCCTTCACCTTGAAGCATAGTAAACAAGGTCGCTTCGCTCAAACATTAGGTAAATAGATTCGGTAGCTCTTGAACTCGGAAAAGACGAAACTCAAGATTCATTCTCTCTGTCTTTCTTTTACCTTCTTTCATTCTGTAAAGTATACATATTATGTTTGAGTAGCTCTTTTCTTTCTAGGATTTGCAGTGAATCCCCCAGTTAAGTATTCATGCATTACGATAGGAACTCCGAATTCTCATCTCGAGCAAGTATAGCCCCTTTCATCATGTCTTCACATCTGCAGTAGCATTGTAGACATTCATAAACTGCAGCTCTTACTATCATAATTCATTCTTAGCGGATAAAATCCCAATTTAGGTTTATATAGTACATCCCAATAGAGAGAGGGCGACCATACATACTTGTTCAACTTATCTCTTTCAACCCGTGGATACCATGAGGGAGGCGTGGGGCCTTGGAAAGTGTATATAAGCAGTAGGGGTAGGGATTTGGCAAATACTCAAGACGTAAAGCACGTGGAGCCTTGGAATCTAATTAACCACAATGGAAGTCAATCAATAACAGAACCTTCTGCAAAAGGGTCTAGTAGGGGATAAGCAACTAGATAAGTAAGCAATATATTGATTTTCAGTGGGAACATCCATAGCATCGTCCTTTGTAATGTAAGGATCAAGACTGGTAAGCCCATCGGTCCACACAGTTAGTTGTCCATGTACCAGTATAAGATTCAGCATCAGCAGCTATAGTGTCCCCTGCTTCCTCAGGTGGAACTAACTACTCCCATTTGAGGAGTTACTCGTAATGTTGCCAAGATCCCAGTATCTTTGATTTCATATGAAGGGGGAGTCTAATAAGTCAATTTAGTTAGAATCTTTAACACCTGATTTGAATCCAGCCACTACTTGCTAAAGAGACTGAACTCCGCAACTCAAGATGAATTAGAGTTTACTCCGAAACCTCTCCAACAAATGAAAGGATGTTCACTGCGCTACTGAACAAAAAGAAGAATCATTAATGAGACTGACCCTCCTAAACTATCAGCTTCTATTCTATAAAAGAACCGGAACCAAATTTCACTATTTCATCACAAGCAAGGTAATTCATAAGTTAATCCTACTTTCCTTATTCATTAGACTGAACCGACACCCTTTTCTTTCACTCACTCAACTGTAATGTAAGAAACAAGCAAGAATGATCCGGAACTTTCTTTTACTCTGTCTGCGTCTTCTTCCTTTGCTTTTTCTCTTTATTCATTCTTGTTAAGTCCTTTTACTATCTATCCTTTAGAGTCCGAGTCATTAAAAGAAAAGAAATTCATTCCACTTAACTACTTCCCCTTCACCTGATTGAACTCATGAGACAGATTTCCCTCGGTCAAGCTATTTGAAGAATATTTCTTTTCGGGAGAGGAGAGAGAGTAAATTCATTAACAATCCAGAACAGGAGAGCTTTATATTCATTCAATGCCTACACCTTTGACTCTACTTCCTCTTTTGCTTAGTGAGAATCTAAGGGTGACTCGAGAAGGAAGCTATCCATTTATTCATTTGGGTTACGAGAAGAATAAATTAGGAGAGAAGCAACTGGAAGTAAAAGAGAAGAATTATTATCATTGAGTTTAGTTGTTAGGGATGAGACTTAGTTTTTATTTCACTCACTGTAAACAAACAAGGTGGCTTCACTCCTCGCTTTAGTCTGTTTCTTCTTATTCTTTTTCGTCAGGTTTCTTTAAGGAAGGAAAGATTGAATGAAAGAGTATAGTAGGATTTAAGAAAGGAAAGAGAAGACAAGAGGGGTTTGGTTCTTTCTCCTTCACCATAGAAGTTTAGCCAACATATTCTACAATGTCTCAAGATGTTAGCTGTTTTGGGTATTCTTTATTGGTATTTTGAATCAATAAGGAAAGCTGTGGGGATTGATTGATTGATTACCTACTTAAGCTCGGTCTCTTTTCTTTCCTATTCTATTGGTCATGCTTCGAACGGTTGGTTTTTCTCTTTCATTTGTTTCGTCTTTCTCTTTTGATTCCTTTCAGATTCTCGGCATAAAGGAAGAATCAGTCTCGTAATCAAATCATCATGAATGAAAGTAAGATGTAATAAGGCCAGGTTAATAACTAATAAGGTAGTTCTCATCAGTAGCTGTTTTTTTATTTGCTTCCTCCTTTCTACCTTTACAAATGATTCTTCTTTCACTAGTAGGGTTTCGCTATTTTTTCCTCTCGCTAGAGGATTTCCCTTCAAAGACTGTAAACTCGGTAAACTCATTCACCTTTACATAATAAGAAGAAGATAATATGAAATCAAAACGAACAAACAAATACAGTTGAGTCAATTAAATCCGCTGTCTATATCTATTGGTCTAGTAGATTCGCTCCGGAACCCTTTATTTAACCTGACCGGAACATTATACTTTAATTCCCTCTTTATTCAAATACAAGGTAACATAGGCTTCGCTACTTCTCTTTTTCTTCTCTTTCTCATTCACCTGTTGGTTTCCCAATTCCATTACCTTATTTTGTTTCGGAAGGTTTAAGGAAAGATTAATTCGACTTTACTTGTTCACCTCTCTTTTCTTTGTAACTAGGTTTTTTAAACAAATAGAATTTACAAGCAAGAGAGTAAAATAGATAGCTTGAGCTCGGCTCGATTCCTAAGAATTAATCCTTCCCTCCCCTTATACTGTATTACCAAATTGAACTAAAAAAAGCAGATGAGAGTTAGTCAGACAAAGAAAAATTTGGGGTAGAGCGGGGGATTCATCCAACTTACCTTCTCATTGACCCGTCGGTAAAGCAATTCTACTATATGTCGGAACCTGAACAACCTTTACACGGTCTCTTTTCTTTCCTCTCTCTATAGGTAGGTCGTCTCGAATCTCTTTTCTTTCTCTTTATTCTAGTGTGAGTTTTTCTTTCCTTTACCATTGACTGTATTACCTTCCTCTTTTTCTTTCATTTTCTTCTCTGACTGATAAAACTTCTATCTGAAATACCTTTTTTTCACCTGCAAAGATTGGGTTGGCATGAAGTGAGCGACTTCCCCTGTATTCCCTTCCCTTAACCTATTTACTACCTTATTCATTTAAACTACTGAACCTATTGCTATTTCTTCTTTCTCCTATGGATTCTTGAACAGTAAACTCGGGGTAAAGAGTAGGCTGATTGAACGAACTCTTTTTCTCTCCTGTAAGAAGGATAAATTCGACTCAAGCTTAACCTTTTTGATTGAACGAGGTAAACAACTGGAGGAAAAGAAGAAGAAGAAACCAACACCCTAAACCTGCCTGATGTCCCTTCCCTATTTATTCCTTCCAAAGGCAAGTAAGGTCAAGCTGCTAACTCATTCATTTATTCAAACAAAGACTGTAAGCTCTCTTTAATCTTTCATCTACCTTCTTTCTCTATCGATTATGGTTCAGGATCATAAATATTTCTTTCTTCCTCTTTCCCTTCTGGCATTCTCTAACTAAAGGTGAAGTAGCAAAGTAATAAGACTGACAATGAATAGGTTGTGGTTCATGTGCTAATCCTTCTTTTTAAGTTCAATATGGTTCAGGAGCAGGAGTTCATTTATTAAGTAGGTTCCCCGCCTGGGACGGGAATAGAGGTTCTAGTTCAGGAGCTGATCATTAATCTTGTCGGGCTTCACAGCAGTCTCCCAAATTTCATTCTCTTATCTTTTCTTCTCTGGTAAACAAGGGTTGGTTAAACTACTTCTCTTTCATTTTCTTCTGATTCTTGCATGAATTTACTCAACTCTCAAGTGAGGGGAATAGGGGTTCAAGAGTAAGTAGAGAAGTAGATAAGCGACTCGACCAACAGGGAGAGGAGCAAAGCAACTCGACTCGAAGAGGAGAGGAGCGAAGCGATGAGACACGAATAGTTAGGCGAATGAGCGAAGCGGCTCAACCAATAAATAAATAGAGGAGCGAAGACATGAAACAGACAGTTCAAGAAGGGGGAGCCGAAAGAGTAGAGGTTCAGCAAAATGAATAGGAAAGGTGCAAAGCAGGTCCACAAGAAGACGAGAGGAGTAAAGTAAGTAGGCAGAGGAGTTCAAACGAATTAAAGATTCAGGTAATATAAGGGAAGGAAGAAGCCACTATAACAAGTTATATCACCTAAAAAATAGGGAGAGTTTAGGTAGTTCAGTCGAATAACGAACACAGAAAGGAATAGAGGTTAATGAGTTTACTGTTCCAGAAGCGAAGGTAGTAATAATCTAATATAGAAGAGGCTGGTTCGGCAGCTTCTCTTTCTTTTTCAGTTCAATCTGGCACTGGATTTCATGAATTGACTCTTCTGTAATCTTCAATCAATTCCTTCTCTAAGGGAAGGAATAGAGGTGAAGATGAATAGTTCGTCCAGTTTACCCTGTTCATTCTCTTTCAGTAGCTAATCAATTATAGGGTTAAGGTTCCCATACTCTCCCTCCTGACAAGTCAAATTAATCTTTCATTTCTCCCCTCCCTTCAATCAATTCTCTTGTAAAGAAACTAATTCATTGGCTCGACAGTAAATAAAGAAATATCTTCTTCTTTCATTCTAGTCAGGTTCAGGTCAGATAATAGATAGAGGTGAACGAGAGAATAGGAACAGACAGGAGTGAACTCTCATGAATAGTGAGTTGAGTCTTAGTTTAGAGCGAAGCCGAAGTGAAGTAGCGAAGGTCATATAGGTTCAGTTAGGGGCAAGAGTGAAAGCAAGCAAGAAAGAAAGAGTTGTTCAGTCTCTCTTTGGACTTCCAATGTAATTACCTCATACATGGCCTTAAACATAGGGAGAGGTGATTGAGCTGATCATCCTGTTGTTTTACCGAGTGAAAGAATAGTGTTTGAATAACTAACCATAACTGCACAAGGAGTTAAGGATCATGCATCTTGAGTGAAGTCTCTTTCCTTCCGACATTTAATAGGTGAAAGAATAAGCTTTACCCCGAGAGTTCAATGACAAAAAAAATAGGGAAGGAATAGAATAAAAGGGTCAGGCAGGTTAATCAGTAATAGTCCTGTTCTGGTTGACGAATCTTTCTTTAGTCTTGATTTGACTGTCACAGTAGCCCTTGTCTTGCTTGATGAGTCTCCCCTCACTGTAAACTCTCATTCATACATAAGGAGTCTTTGTTTACAGCTCAATAAATGAAAGATGAAAGATCTCTCTCTTCTTTAATGATTATTTCCTTGTTATTAACTCTTAGTTGTCCTTACTCTCATATGATTTAAGGAAGAAAAAGAGAAAGGGGGAGAGGAAGCAGTGAGAACGAGTTTACTAGGAAAATGAGCAACTTTACAAGGGAAAGATCAGTTCAAGAATCAAAATAGTTGGGTGCCTGGCTGATGAAATACTCAGAATGACCAGAGTGCCTAACCCTTGAGGTGAGATCAAGGGCATTGATAGGGAAATGTACGCGCACGCACTTGAAGTCGTTTCAGATGCGATTAAAAAGCCTTCCTTTTACAGCAGAGAGACTACTACATATACTAAGATGCGAATAGAGATGCAGAAGGTCTTCTTCAGTTAGAGGTTAAGTAGTTTACCAAGAGGAAGATGCCAATAGAGATAAGGTCGGAAGTTAGAAGGGAAAAAGCGAAGACGAAGAGTAAGGAGAGAGAGAGAGTTGACTCGCTAGTAATGTAATGCCTTTTGAGAGGATCCAAGACGAGGTGATTCAATTCAGGCAAGAGAAAGACTACTACTATCTATTTACCTCGTTCAAGAAGGCAAGGGAATAGTAGTGGGTCAAGTTTCTACCTCTTTTCTTATAGTTCCAGAAGAGAAGGGACAGGGGTAAGACAGGAGTTTACCCCCTTCAATCTAGGAAAGGAATAGGAATAGAGGTGAATGAGCAGTAGTTCTGTCTCATTAATCTCTCATTCATAACATAAAGAGTTTCGGCTTTCAAACACTGTCAAACTGCTAACTCTTTCATTGATTCAAACACTGTAAACTCTCTTTAATCGTTCATCTACTTTCTCTTTCACTCTTTTTACTGTAAAGACCATGAATGAATTTTTTCTATCTTTCCCTTATTTTGAGGGCTATAGGTTATGTTGTATTAAGTCAAGAAGAAAGGAAAGAAAGATTAGCTCATTAACCTCTCCAACTCGGTTTCACTATTCCATTGCCCTCATCGAAACCTATCCTTTCCAGTTCTAGAATCAATATAGCTACTTTGAAAGACGAAAGAAAGCAAGACAAGACAAGATTCATTCTCCGGGGAACCCCTATTACCAAACAAACACCTATAATTACTGAGTGAAAGAAAAGAGCTACTAAATATGCTTTACCGCCGGCCAAGTTCAATCAATCCATAGGACAAAGAAAGTCAATGCTGAATTTAATCCCATACCATAGAGATGAGAATTCTTGATCTGATCCTTTCGTTCTCTTCTTCTATTCCTTCTCAATTCCGATTCTTTAGTTTCCCCTTCTCCTGTAAGAACGATTCGTTAGACTGACTGAACTTCACTCCTTCCCCTTTGCCTTTGACTCTATATACCTGACCAAAGACCTACTCGTTCAATCAAATAGTGAACCTTGAACCTATTCATTGTCGGTCTCTTCTCTTGATCCTCTCCATTCAGTCTCATTCTCCTTTGACTGATTAAACAAGGTAAATAAAATAGGCGTTTTCATCCTTGTCCTTCTTGAAGAAAGACTCACCCAGAATTCCCCGCCAAACAATGTGCAGTTCTTGTGAGTTATTCAAGAATGAGAGTGTGAACTGTGTAAGTCAAGACTCAACATTAATTATCTTGATTGAACAAGGTAAAGGTAAAAGAGACAAATAGAAAGGAAAGAAAGATCAGCTCCATCACCTGATTGAACAAGCAAGGTCAAGCTCCGTAACCCTATTCCATTGGTCTCAGTCTGTAGGTCTGTGTTTGTTCCTGAACCTTCACCCACGCATCCTTTATGGTCTCTTCTTCTTCTTTACTCTTGAAACTAAAAGAAAAGACGGAACAAATTCAATCAAGATCAGCTACCTACCTTCTTGAACTAAAGCAAGAACTAAGTTTAAGTCAGTTCTTTCACTCCTTCCCCGGAACTGTCACTTTCTTTACCTTTCTTTACAGTTCAATCAGGGTTCAAACTCAAGAAGAATTAGACTAAATTACTGAACCAGCCCTTTTCTGTCTCGTTGCTGCGCTCCTTAGCTGCTTTTCAAGACTCAACCAACAATCAGGGAGACTTCTGATTCATTAGACTTCTCCTACGGATTTCTTTGGACAAGAAAATCCTGCTGACGTCATTGAACAGTAAACTCTTATCCTCTTCGTCTTTTCTCCTAAACTACTGATACTGAACGAACCTCTCTCTATTCTCCTATGGATTCTTATTCTTTCTCCGGAACTGTAAGTAAAGACTGAGGATGGATGCATTCTCTTTCCCTACTTCACCTTTACCTCTAAACTATCATCAGGTCAAGCTCCTTCTCTTATGTTCTTTCTTCTGTTCGCTACTAACCAACTGGAACAAGATTTAACTGTTCTTGATCCCTTGAACTTAGGTTTCTTTTGCTCTCTCTGTAACATAGGTAGGCTGGCTTGGCTGGCTGGCTTCTCTCTGATTTCTTATTCTTTCTCCTTCCCCTTTATTATTTTATTACTTGAGCTCTTGAATGAAACCCTTCTTTCTGGATTTCACTCTTGAACTTCTCATGAGCCTGCCCCCAAACCTATATGACCTGTGAGCTACTGAACTTGTCCATTCTCTTTCACTCTGGAACTCGACTGTAAACAATGACTCCTCTCCATTTAGAGCCATTTTTTAGTAGAGGTAATTACATTGGAAGGAAAGAAGGGAATGAAATTGTTTGTGTTGTGATCCGTAACCTAATTTCATTGTCAACTTCTGTGCTAGTTGACTATGACTTCTTTGCCCAGGGTCAAAATAGAATAATAGGTTACTTGATTCTGTCCTTCCTGTCCTTTCCAGTCTCGTTCGTCTCGCTACTTAACTTACTTCATGAGTAACCCTATTCAGTGAAAGAGGAAAAGAGAGTGAGAGTAAGTAACCCTGCCTGCATTGTACTGAATTCGACTTAACTATTGAACCTGACCTGGAACAAAGCCGAAACGAATCATTAGACTTTAAGTAAGGACCATTGATTAGGAATTGTCTACTTTCCCAGTAAATAAAAAGGCCTGATTGAACTATTCAAAGACTGATCCTATTGATTTCTTATTGAAGTAGGAGGTAAACAAAGAAGACTGAACCTCAAACCTACCCCTGTCTTACCGTATTACCTGACCTTCAGTCAAGACTTGAGAAAGATGAATTCATTCTCTTTTATGGGGATAGTCACTCTGCATTGGACTTCATTCTCCGGTTCCTTCACTCGCATATTCAATCTTTACTTGCTTTCACTCTTGAACAAGGGAACTAGGCAAGCTGGATGAGAAGAAGTCAAGCTCCGGAGCCTATATTATTCTTTAACTTCTCTTGCTTGATTCTTTTCTTTCTTTTACTCTACTGCCTGTAAGAAAGATGAATTTCGGGTTCACTTAATCACTTGTTCCTTTTGAACAAAGTAAGTAAAGCGTTCGGATAGAAGGTCAAGCTCCTACACCTTTTTGAACATTAAACTCCTGGACTACTACTACTATTACTGATTAACCTTCTAGCTTCTCTCTCTTCCCCTCACCTCGGCTGGCTGATTGTGATCTTTTTACGAGGTTTGGGTAAAGCGTCTTGTCTTCTTCCTTCTTTCTTTAACTTATTCATTCTATGGGTCTCTTTTCTTGAAAAAGGTAAGTCAAGACGAAAGCAGAATTATCCTCTATAGATCTAGAATCAATGAATTAGTAGCTTTACAGTGGAGCTACTTACTCCGAAAATGAATGAAATCGTCTTCTCTTGGTTCGATCGAGTCTTATTGGTTCTTTCTTCCCCCTAAAACACAGTCAAATTAGCATTTTATATAGTATAACTTATAGCTACTGTTATAGGATTATGTAATAGTAAGAAAATCAGGCTATTGGCTGCATGCATCTTCCGTCGTCCTATTCTTCTTGAACTAGGGTTTCACTTTAAACAAGGGGTAAAACGTATTCTTCCTTCACCTTCTTTCACAGTAAGAAGAAACCAAAAAACTCTCCTCCCTATATTACTTTCCCTAAGCGCACCTCGCTCCTTCCCCTCGGGCTTATTACTATGACTTCTTTATTCCAAGGTCTCTGTCAGTTTGTTTGCTTCTTTTAGAAGGTAAATAGATTCAGTAGCTCTTCGGGAAAGGCGAAACTCAAGATGAAAGTTCCCCATCTCTGGATCCTCTGCCTTCTTGTCCCTATTTCTTCATTTCACGGTAAACTCATTTACTGATTGATTGTTTACCTCATTCCCTTCTTTCTTCACTCAGTACAGGGTAAACTAATTCATTGACTCACTCTCCCGGAACCTATATGAGAGAGAGTTTACAAGGTAGGCCGGCCGATTCTTCTTTGCAGGAAGTAAATCTCTTTTCTTTCTTTTCCTATTTCTTATTCTTCTTCTCTTTCTCCTGAACCGGAACCTATATGAAAGAGTTTACAAGGGGGTAGGCCGATTCTTCTTTGCAGGAGGTAAAGCCCTCTCTTTTCTTTCTTTGTTTTTCCTATTTCTTATTCTTCTTTCTTCTTCTCTTTCTTTAGCTTTTCTTTACTGTAAGGGTTCTGCTAGAGCAAGCTTGCTTCGTTCTGTAGTGATAGTAGCTTCAAGGGAATTGGTAAGGTAATACTTGGTCTTGGTCTTTGCATCTTTATTTGGTAGGGCGGGTCACTTGAGTGAACCCAGCAGTGGTTGTTTTTCCTTCCTTGTCTTATCGAAGCAGTGTATGCCCATTCCTCCTTTCTTTGATGACTCCCCCAGTGGATAAAGAATTTTTTGCCGATGTGGATTGAAGGGGATAGATATAGATCCTTCCGCCTATCCGAAGTGTTGAAAAGAGTAAATGACTGAAAGAAGAGAAAGAGAAGCGACTAAACCGTAACCTCTGTGTCCCTCTCCTATCCTATAAAGTGAATGAAAGATATTAAAGGAATTAGCAGCTTTTCCTTCACCTTGTTTAACTTCTCTTTCTCCTCACTTACTCCGGAACAGGAATGAAATCCGGGAGACAAGACAAAGGTTCCTTCTCCTCCTCTGGCTTCTTCTTATTTATTCCGTAACTGTAAACCCCTTACCTTTCAACTCTACGATCTTACCTAACCTTTCTTCTTACTTCCTTCATAGGGTTTGTTTCGGTTGAGTAAATAGCTGGCCGAGGAGAGGATTTAATTGACTCAATCAACTGTAAAGAAAGGATCAAAATTAGAATCATTTAGTTAGTAGGTAGCTGAAGAAGGAAGAATCAAAGAATCAGACAAAAGACAATTCACCGGACCGTACTACTATTTACAATAAGTTATTGAAGGAGGTAAACAAGGGAAAGCCAAAACGAATCATTATACTGATCCTATTTCTTTCACTAATTTGACTGACTCAACCTTAAACCTTTGACTGATCTCGGTCTCTTCTCTTTGACTGTAAGAAAGATGAATGTGAGACTTCCCCTAGCTAGGCTTCGTTCTCTGATCTCCTTGATTGATGAACTAACTCGCTCTGATCCTTGATTTCACTCTTTGTTTTACTACTCTCTTGCCCGCTGTAAAGACTTAGGATTCATTCCCCTATTCCTTCTACTCATTAACCTATTCTAATTGAATAGACTTTCTTGTAAACTTATGACCTTGCTGACCCTGCCTCTTCACCAGTATTAGCATTACCTGAAGTTCATGTTCTTTCTTATCTGTAAACTAAGACTCTTTTTCTGTATGAGTTATTATAAGGAAGTGATTGTTCACCTCTGCCTTCTTTCACTCTTGCCCAAGCAATGGAAATAGGCTGGGTTGGATGATCCACTCCTTCCCCTCGGCTTTTTGATCTTCTCCTTCACTCCTTACTTGCTTTCACTCTTTACTTTAGGACCATGAATTAAAAAAAGCTATCTTTCCATTATTTTTTTTTTGATAAAATGTTCACTCTCCTTATTTATTTATTTATTTTTTGGCTAAAATGTAGTGGAGGTAATTAATTAACTATTAAGTCAATCCTCCCGATTCATTCTCTGATCCTTGAACTGTAAAAGAGAAATACTCCTTCCTTACTTAATCATTCTCTTCTCAATAACTACTTAACCTTTCCCTATTCATTCTTTCTTTCACTCCTTTTATTCTTTCTCCTGAACTACTTAATAACTTAACTTGTCTTGTGCCTATTTCTTGTCAGCTTGTTAGGAGTAGGGGCTTTCTCGCCATACGCACCCAGACATACATTACACCAATTGTGGCTGACCCAACAGTTTCCAGAATGCCGTTGTCAGTTGATCTGGCGAGGCATCCGCCTACGAATACGCGCATTGGAGCTCTTCGCTCGATTGGGTCGCTTGTAAAACGTTGTTTCAGTGGCTTATTTCTAACACCCCCCTTACTAGATCAAACAAATAAAGCTCCATTGAATGAATAAACTTCTCCCTCCCGAACAAGGGTCAGTCAATGGTTCGTTGCTAAGCCTATCTCAGTGATGTTCAAAATCGTGAAAATCGTGCTAATTTCATTCATTCATATATGGTAGGGGCGGAAGGTATTTCCTTCTTGATTTTTCTTTGTTAAAGACCTATCTATCATTAAACTAACTGATATCTAATTCGAGAATCAGGGGATTAGTGAGTTTGGGCCTGTGTTCTGGTTGTGCAAGATGGTGGAGATGCGGTTGTGCTTTGTCGTAGTCTTTCTATTCGATTGTTGTGGTTGTGTGTTTCAAGATCGCCGCGAGGCTACCTGATTATGCGGGAATCCCTAGTTTTCCTCTCTGAGGTTGATTGAATCTCTCCTTATCCGATTGTAGGTCTGCTTCACATGGATCCCCCGCCTAGTTTAAGTGCTACTTTTTTCTGATCTTGATCCGGGTTCCTAAATGTCTCATTGGAATTTCTTTCATTATCTTGAACTTGATAGTGAAGGTTTCGGAATGGGCTTTTTCTTCTTCTTTTCTTTTTCGGTATACCGCTCCGCGAACAAGGAGCGAAAGAACCAACAAGTGGGCTGTGATGATGTCAGAATTTGCACCTATTTGTATCTATTTAGTGATCAGTCTTCTAGTTTCTTTGATCCCACTTGATCTTCCTTTTCCATTTGCTTCCAATAGTTCAACCTATCTAGAGAAATTGTCGGCTATGAATGTGGTTTCGATTCTTCCGATGATGCCAGAAGTCGTTTCGATATACGATTTTATCTTGTTTCCATTTTATTTATTATCCTTGATCCGGAAGTCACCTTTTTTTTTCCTTGGGCAGTACCTCTCAACAAGATTGATCTGTTTGGATCTTGGTCCATGATGGCCTTTTTATTTATTTTGACGATTAGATTTCTCAATGAATGGAAAAGGGGTGCTTTGGATCGGGAGTAATCACTAGTGAGAGGGCAAAAAGAAAGAGGGGGGAAAGACAAAGGAAAGAGCAATGCCTACATTAAATCAATTGATTCGTCGTCATGGTAGAGAAGAAAAACGGCGCATGGACCGTACTCGAGCTTCGAATCAATGTCCCAAGAAGCAAGGAGAACGCCCCCGTCTTTCAACGAGAACACCGAAAAAACTTAATTTAGCTCCACGTAAGATAGCCAAAGTATGGTTGAGCAATCGACATGATATATTTGCTCACATTCCAGGCGAAGGTCATAATTTGTAGAAACATTCTATGGTCTTAATAAGAGGAGGTAGAGTGAAAGATTCGCCAGGTGTGAAATCCCATTGTATTCGAGGAGTCAAGGATTTGCTGGGAATTCCGGATCGAAGAAGAGGAAGATCTAAATATGGTGCAGAAAAACCTAAATCGAAATGATTGGAAGATGCCTCTTTCACTTCTTTTTCTCGGTCAATCGAGGGAAAGGGAACAACCAACCACAATGTTACGCCCCAAAATTCAACTATACGGAACCCTTCCGAATGACCTCTCATGGAGTCTGCTACACTAGCCAAGAAAGAGTGTATTAGACTCTATTCGCCCGTGGAGGTGAGTGGAGGAAGAATCAAAAAAGAGAAAGGTATTGCTACTAAGAAATAGTTGCTCGTTCATAAATGAAGTTGACCACTTCTTAGTCTTGCTACACTATACGACATGAGGGGTGAAGTTGAAGCAGACACGGTCTTCAGTCGACTAAACAAGTGATTCACCATATGGAAATAAGAAAAAAAGAAGATAAGAGTCTCGCCCAGGTGGCTCCCGCAAGGTAAGGTAAAGACTTCAAACTCAAACAAAGAACGTTCTTCTCCAAGGCGCATGAGTCAAAGAAAATGTTGTATCTATCTAATGCAAGACTCGTCGATAAGCTAAGGCTACGAGTGGATCATTAGGTCCGCCCAGTTGGGCTCAACCTTAGAGAATTGAGTGAACAGGAAAGGGAGGATGCCGGCTAATCTCTTCCAAGGAGTATCAGGGGGTGGAACAGCAAATGAACCTTTTTGGGGCTCGGGCCGAAGAGCTAAAGCAAATGGCCGCCGAGCTCGTTCATCCTCGTTCCATTCTAGTGGATGAAGAGTCAGATGTGGGGCTGGCAATCAATCTTCTCTTGGAGAAGAAGAGAGAGAGGCGACCTCAGATTCCTTCCCAGGGCGATGAAGGCGATTGAGAATGGCAAAAGCCACTTTTAGAAAGCCTTCCTCCCTCCTTGAACTCAAAGGATTAAACTTGAACGCTACCTGCGGACGATTCCATAACGTAGAGCTTCAATCAATAGGCCATTTCCGTTGGATTTTCTCCTCAGCAATGCCCACTCCCATGCCTTTCTTGGTTGGACCAACCCAACCGGCTATTTCAGACAAGTCTTTCTTCATTTTTAGAGCAAGAAGCGGAACTACAGGTATGAAATGAAAAGTGTTTCTTACGATTACACCCAACAGCCCACTTCAGCAATTTGCCATTCTCCCATTGATTCCTATGAATATAACCTACATGTCCAATAGAGGCCACAATTATGGTCCAAGTAATAAATGCCCAAGTTTCTTTTGGATACCAATTCCAATACGATCCCCATGTCTCATTAGCCCATACGACCCCTGAAAGAATACCTATGCTTAAAAAGATAAACCCTAGACTAAGTTCTCTTCCTTCATGTACTGGAATCAAAGGAAAATAATGCATTTAATAAATGATGATTGTTTGTTTTTACCAAGAATTCTTATAGATAAATTTTGGAAATGGAATCACTCTAACTTGCATCATTAACCATTGAGATTGGAGAGCGGGAACTCATAATGGGAATTGATGCATTTTAGTTAAAAAACCCGAAGTAGCAAAACCTTGGGGAAAAATAGTACTTGGTGCAGTTATTGCACTTAAATAGTTTAATAATGGAGAAACACTATGAAAGAAATAGTAATGATTCATATAAATCACTTAATGGTAAATACTTCAAATAAATCCAACGAGTAACTAATAATCGTGTTATACAGAAAAAAAGTAGCTATCATGCCCTTCCTTTTCTAACGAAGCATAGAGTCCTACGGTTTCATCGACTAATAAGGTTATCAAATTCATTGTTTAATGATTCGTAATGAATTTAATACAAATCAGTCTGATTTTACTGGATCCACTTGTAGACTGGCTTTTATGATTGATACCAAAATGAAATAGTGTTTTTCGTCTAATTATTCATTCCTTCTTGCTCTATAGTGGGAAATTTGTGTAATGCATACTATCTAATAATAATAAAGAAAATTAACAGTTTCTATATTGGATATTCTAATTTGTTGGTAACTGATTCTTTTGAAAAGAGATAAGAGTTGGTGAATCAGAAAAATGAATTAGGAATTAAATATACTTGTTTTATGGAATATACGTATCAATATTCATGAATCATACCTTTCATCTCACTTTCAATTTCTATCTTAATAGGAGTGGGACTTCTACTTTCTTTTTTCGACCGCAACCAAAACCCTTCGACGTATGTACTCTTTTCCGAGTATTTGATTGTCTAGTATAGTTATGATTTTTTCAGTTTATCTATCTATCTATTGATCAAATAAATAGTAGTTATATCTATCCATATGTAAGGTCTTGGACTATCAATAATGCTTTTTCTTTAGAGTTGGGTTACTTTACTTGATCGATCCACTTACTTGTATTATGTCAATATTAATCACGATGGAATTATGGTTCTTATTTATAGTGACAATTTTATGTCTCACGATCAAGGATATTTGAGAGGGTATATGAGTTTGTTCAATAAGTCAATGTTGGGATTAGTTACTAGTTCAAAGTTGATCCAAATTTCTCTTTTTTGAGAATTGGTTGGAATGTGGTCTTATCAATTAATAGGGTTTTGGTTCACTCCACCAACTGCTGCGTCAAATGCTTGTCAAAAGGTATTTGTAACTAATCGCGTGGGGGATTTGGGTTTATTTCTTATCAGGTATTTTAGGTCTTTATTGGACAACAGGGAGTTTTGCATTTCGGGATTGATTTCTAATAATGAGGTGAATTTCTTATTTGTTACTTTGTGCGCCGTCCTTCCTATTATTTGCAGGTGCAGTTGCTAAATCCGCTTAATTTCCTCTTCATGTATGGTTACCTAATGCTATGGAGGGTCCTACCCCAATTTTGGCTCTTATACATGCTACTACGATGGTAGGAGAAGTTTTCTTGTCGCTCGGCTTCTTCTGCTTTTTATAGTAATACCTTACATCATGAATCTAATAGCTAGGGATAATAACAGTACTATATTGGAGCTACTTTAGCTCTTGCTCAAAAAGAGATTAAGAGAAGTTTAGCCAGCCTATTCTACAATGTCTCAATTGGGTTATACGTATGATGTTAGCTGCTTTGGGTATAGGGTCTTATCGAGCTGCTCTTTATTTCATTGGATTACTCATGCTTATTCTAAAGCTTTGTTATTTTTAGGATCTAGGTCTATTCATTATTCACTCAATGGAATCGGTTGTTGGATATTCTCCAGATAAAAGTCAAAATATGGTTCTTATGGGGTGTTTAACCATGTGCCAATTACAAAAAATGTTTTTTGATTAGGTACCCTTTCTCTCTCTTTGTGGTATTCCACCCCTTGCGTGCTTTTGGTCCAAAGATGAAATTCTTAATGATAGTTGGTTGTATTCACTTATTTTCACAATAATAGCCTGTTCCACAGCAGAATTAACAACATTTTATATGTTTCCTATCTACTTACCGACTTTTGAGGGACATTTAAACATTTTCAAATAGTGGAAAAATAAACAATTCCCTCTATTCAATATCATTATGGGGTAAACAAGGATAAAAAAGAATAAACAAACACTTTCCCTTCTTATTACTATTAACTAACCATGAATAATAATCAAAGGTCTTCTTCTTTGGGAAAAAAACGGCATATCAAATGGATAGTAAGTAATCTAACAAAAATGATGCGTCCTTTTGTGAGTATTCCCTATTTTTTTACTCAGACTACTTTTTTGTATCCCCTATTTTTGTACTCATACTACTTTTTCGTATCCTTATGAATCAGATAATACGATGCTATTTCCGATCTTTGTCTTATTCCTATTTACTTTCTTTGTTGGAGTCATAGGAATTCCGTTCACTCAATTCAATCAAGAAGCTACTGAGTTGAATATATTAGACAAATGGTTAACTCCGTCTATAAACTTCTTACATGTAAGTTCAACCGATTCTTCAAATTGGTATTGGCATGAGTGAAAAAGGCAACCTTTTCTGTCAGTATAGCTTATTTCGGAATATTTATAGCGTCTTTCTTCTATAAAATCTTTACTAAATTGAGTTAGGGTCATATAATCATTGTTACATAGATGCTTTTTATAGAATATACTTAATTGGGGGCATAAGAGTATTAGCTGAATTCATTCTTTTTTTGATGGGGAATTGATGGAATTACTAATGAGGGGGTATTCTGAATTTGTTTGTCGCAGAAAGTATGAAAATAGTCACACAGAGGGGTTTCAAACCAGAAGATATCTTTTTCGTCTTCACACAGAGGGGTTTCAAACCAGAAGATATATTTTTTGTCTGTATCTAAATCTAACAACATTTTGTCATTTTCTTTATTTACATCCGGGCAGAGGTTGAGAAGTTTCATAAATAGGTCTTTTTCTCTTTTGTTTGATAGCGTGTCCTTTTAAAGTAGAATTCATCCTTTGTTTTTTCCTTTCCAGTCAATCTGTCTCATTCATCTTACGTTTCATCTATTTTGTCCAGATCCTCCTTTTCTTCTGAAACAAAGGGAAGGAGAAGTATCTTCTTCGGTAGATCCCTCTTGTTTCTGTTTAGTCCCCTCCGTTTCTTTCAGTTTCTTAGTCATAATGGGTGAATGTATTCTGCCTAAATAGTAGACACAGGTAATAAGAGAATACTAAAGATTCGAGCCATAGAATTTCTCAATTCTGACCCAAGGTACTTATTAGATCTACATAGAATTCTTTTGCTATAGTGACTAATATCAATCCAACCAATTGAATGAAGAAAATGTGACCAATTAACCAACCAACAAAACGACTTCTTACAAAGAACATCTTGTTGTTGCATCGAAAATAGAAATCTTGACTAATCTGACTAACATTGAACTTGGTAAAATGAAATGGTTGAATAATGAATGATGAGATTATGAGGGAATACACATTGATTGCTAAGATTACGCATTGAGTTTGTGGTAGTAGATCCATAATCAAAAAAGTGTTTGTGAGATTGTTACAGAAGAAATGAAACAAAAGATACGGTAGAGCCAGGACAGTTATTGTATGAGGTCTACCCAATGCTAGATGCAGATAGAGGCGCATAATAGATCGATATGAACTGAGCTGTCTCGTAATCAAACCTAACCTGTTGTTGCTGATACTTCTCAGTTCCTTCTTCCATAACCTGAGCTCGGAGAAGGAAGAAATAAGAGGGCCCTATGGAGAATGTGGTTAGAAATCCATAATAGAGTCTGACCACAACCGACCGGATTGATTATCTTCATGCATAAGGATACTTAATAGATTACCTAGTAGAAAAGATTTGCAAATCATCACAAACCTCCTTCTTTTCTATTGCAATTTTTGTGGATATATATATTGCACTTTCCATATAGAAAGAGATAGACTAGAAACGACATCTCTTGTCTCAATGACACCATAGGGATATTAAATGAATGGAATTAATTGAGATATGGATGGAATATAATGAAATAGAGCCACTTTGAGGTTCTCTATGAAATGAGGCATGGAACTGAGCCACTACGAAGAAGTTCCGGGAGTGACGAAGGAAACCTCGAGCTCATATTGGTCATGGGTTGAGAACGGGAATGGAATTCTCTGAAACCTAATTTATTGTTGTTCCTCAGTAGCTCAGTGGTAGAGCGGTCGCTGTTCACCGATTTGATTCATTTCAAATTCTTTAATAATAATAGTAAGGGTTCTGACAGTTAAGAGTAGGTAACCACGTCGGTAAATCAATCGATTAAAGTTCAACGATATTAATGATCGACAGCGTTGATCGTGTCTTAAAAGATATTAGGGTGTTCAAATAGACCCGTGTAAAGGTGAACCAGAGAGTGGGGAAACAAGGAAGGGCCAACTCATTTATTGCTTTTGATTACGAAGATCTCAATTTTGTTCATAGACTTGGACATGTTTTATGAAGAGACTTTTGTATGAATCGATATTATTACATTCAAATTTCTTCCATCCACCATGAAAGCTAACCTTAGAGAAAGTAGACTAACTTTCTAAATGACTATTCAAGGACAACCGGAAACGAAACTCCGAACTAGCTTCATTTATATCGTGAAAGTGATCAGTTGCTTCCTACCCTTTCAGTCGAGATCTTTATAACCCAGACTTTCTGCTAGCGGTTAAACCTTCTATATGTTGACTTGGTTGCAAAGAAAGGACCAAATTACGTAAGGTCAATCTAAGCTTACACAAAGAAAAGGGATAGGAAAGAAAGATAGGTGCTGCAGTCTGCATTTGAAATGAGAATCGAAGAAATAAGCTCAATTTGAACTGAAATATGAACCATAGACTGAAAGAAATGAAATCCAATATCAAACTTAGACAAGAGCTGAATGAAGAAGGCAACTAATCAGATTGAGCTGGACAAGGAAGGGCGAAGCTAGACTAGAAGAGGATACTGCTGGAATATGAGTCTAGTTAAGGTCCTATGCGAGTTGATACTATAGCACATGGACTGAAAGTCAGTGCCCTCGAATAGAAGCTTCACATAGAAAGATTTGATATCGTTCAATAGTTCAAGATGACAAAGGGAGTGGAAATTGATTTCATTTTATCGACTAAAGCAGGGGAAACAAAGAGGCTAAGGTTCTTACGTTCTCTGTAAGTAGTATAAAGCAAAACAAAACCTAGGTTCTCGTATAATTAAGAAGCAGTTGTAGCTTTTAGCTCTGCAGCTGTAGCTACGTGGAAGTCAAAATTATAGTATAGAGTTGTTGAACGGTGTAAACTTAGTGGAAGACTAGTCAAGCTATAAGCCTGATTATTCATGCCATTGGGGAGTGAATTCTCTACCATTCACATTGATCTAAGAACATGAGATATTACGCGGTGGGGTGAAGATCAAAAGTACTTTCAAGGGTTAGCTATTATACAATTGAAAAAAAATAAGCTGCTTATTAAAGAAGTAACCTTAATAGACGATACAGGGACAGAGACTTTTAGTGCATAAGCACCGGGGAATGCTTAAAGGCTCTAACCAATAGAGTGACTAGTGGTGGGACATATGTTGCTCGGTTCCTTTTTTTAGGATACCCCCGAAAACAGATCTAGTGGAGACGGGGTGGGGCCAGTAGCTCAGAGGATTAGAGCACGTGGCTACGAACCACAAGTTATTATATGATTTCTTGTATAATTGAAAAAATTAAGTACAAATAAAAGAGTCAGAGAAACTCTTGGAAGTATCAAAGGTTTCAAACAAACTTGTTGGACCTGCTCTTTTCAATATCATTATTCCTTAGGAAACTTTTAAACTGTCCTAGAGCCCCCGCTTTTAAACTGGCTTGCTAGAACCCGCTTTCCTAAGCTAAGAGGTACTTCACTAGCAAGCTTGAAAAATAGGAAATATCTGAGAAAAAAAAGAAAGGCAAAGATCATATAGTATGACCTCTACTTACTATTGATACCGTTCCTCGGACTTGTTTCAACTCTTCCTAGAATGTGAATAGGCTCCTAGTGAGACTTGGACAATAGAGCTACGAAAGCTAGTGAGAATGCCACCACTACTGTTACATCCCCTATTATCCTCTCCCCCCCTGACTTTTCCTATTCTGGAAACAGGGCTTGATAGAGCTAATTCGTTCTTTGCTGTTTTAGCTTCTCAAACTCTCGCTCGGAGAACTATAGATAGATGTAAGGTCCGATATGGTTCTTATCGTTTATTGTTCCTCTCTATCCTAGTGCTTCTATTTTCCTGTGCTGGTAGTTGAATAAGGCCAGGCCCATCTGAGCTAAGCACCTATTAGCTATCTTAGCCATCCTTTGCAACTATCCTAGTAGGAGTAGTAAGCTAGGGCCAAGTCAGTCAGATTTTAGTCATACCTTTTCACCCGGACGTTAATGCTGACATCAATCCTATCTGCCTATCGTCCTTTAGGTAGTAATACGAGAGTCCCACTCAGAACTCTAACTTCGGAGAAAGAAGAGAGTTACAATCTCATGGTTAACCAGAATTCTTTCTAACGTGCAAGCTATTCTTCTTCGGCCTTCTTAGACCATCCCATTTTTGTTCCCCCGACTTCAATGCTTTCATTGAATTCCATGATTCTGTCACAAAGCTTGTTGACTCCTTCAGCAACTTGAACCACCGATCGGTTTCGTGCCTTTCTTTCTACTGCTCATATCAGCCTATGTTCTCCAGGGAAGATACCTGGGAGTAGCCGACCATGATTTCATAGATGGGGTCTAATAGAGCTCGACCGAGAAAAAGAAGTGAAAGAGGCATCTTCCATTCATATTGATTTAGGGTTTTCCACATCAAGAATGAAAAGAAGAAGAGAAGACGAAGACAGAGTGAAAGAAGGAAAAGGAGTTTACCGAGTTCAATCAGGGAAGGTAATAGATAGAAGGGACAGACAGGTTCAAGAGTTCAGTCAAATGAATAAGGAAGGAGTGTTTACAGGATAATTCATCGAGAGTTGAGTCTAAACTCGAATGAATCGAGAGTGGAGACTTTCAAAACTTTTAGGGATAGGTTCAGGATCAAGATCAGTTAAAGAATGAATCTTGAGTCTTGACTTTCAACACTTTCAGGGGCAGGTTTAGATTTTCTTTTTCGTCTTTCCTTGAAACACTTTCAGGTTCAAGGGCAGGTGAATGAGCAAATCTTTCTTTCATTTATTTGTTTCGTCTTTCAAAGCAGCTAAGGTAAAGAAAAGATAGGTTCAGGTTCAGTAGCTAGCTCTTTTTCGGTTTCGTCTTTCAAAGCTGCTAATGAATTTCTTCTTTCACTGTAAAGGAGAATGAGTTGAAAGAATAAATAGAGACAAGTGATTGAATAACTCACCATAACTAAAGGGAATAGAGGTTCAGGAGTAAGTAGCTCTTCTGTCAGCTAATTCATTGATTCAAACAAAGACTGTCAAGTCTCATTCATCTTGAGTCTTTCATTGTTTATGAGGTTTAGGTTCAGTAGTTCTGTCTCATTCTTGTTTTGTTCGTCTTTCCTTGTTTTAAAAGAACTAGAAATGGGGTTACCGAGACAGCAGTGGAATATCCTGTTTATGAGGTTCAGGATCATTCTTCTTTCTTATAGTCGAGTTCAAGAGTGAAATCAGTCTCATTAATCTTGAGTATTAATCTTTTACCGGCTGTAACTGTAAAGGTTAAGTAGCTCAGGGAATAGAGTCAATTATCGAGTTAAAGAGCAAAAGAAGGTTCAGGTTCAATAGCTCTCGGTTCAGGTTCTGGAGCAAACAGACCTACAGAAAGAAGGGAATGAGGTAATCCCCCTTGACTTTGGTGAAATTCAATAACAGCAACAAACTCCTTTTTTATGAAAGATATGTTGACAAAGATTTTGCTATGTGGAGGAAGAGGTCTTTCTATTTCAAGTTGATGAGAAAAACTCTACATGGATAGTCCTTATATAGGCCTTTTGGAACATCCTCATTCATGGCCATACATTTGCCATTAAATAGTGAATCTACCTAATACATGTATCTACTCAATGTATCTGACTTTTATGACTCTTCAAATATTAACCAAGTAAATGGATCTCTCATGTACATGTATCCTACAAATTCATCTATTTATATAAGTGCATGAAACTTGAATATCTAAGATTCTCCCCCTGAAACTTCTTTCTCCACGAACTTTAACGCCAAGCTTCTTCCTCAGATGTTGAAAGGCATCCGACTTTAATGCTTTTGTAAATATGTCGGGAATTTGATCACTCGAACTTACATGGTGCAATTCCACTTCTTTTGTCTTCACATGTACTCTTATGAAGTGAAAGAGAGTGTCTGCTTCCTCATGATGAACCGGGTTCTTGGCTAGAGTTATTGCTGACTTGTTATCAATGTAGATCTTGCTTGCTTATTCTTGTTTTAGCTCCATTTTCTCCAAGAATCTCCTCCTCAACCATATAGTATAGCATGACAAACACAAGCGGATGCTACTTTATATTCAGCCTCACAGGTGGATAGAGCTACTATAGATTGCTTCTTCGATGACCAAGTAAATGCGGGGTGGGTGTCGCCAAGATCAAATACGAACCCAGTTGTACTCTTCCGATCTTCATGACTTCCGGCCCAATCACTATCGCCCAACCAACTCAAGATTGCAATTTCTAGAGTAGAATACTTTGTCCCCTTTATGTAACTGAGAGAATCCTCTTTGCTTCCTTCCTTCAAATGTGAGGTTCTCGGTGTCTCCGTAAACCTTCTTACAAGTCCTACTCCACATAGAATGTCAGGACGAGTGCAAGTACCTTAGCCAACCAATTAGACTTTTGAAATAAGTGGGTAGGGTTCCTTCTCTTCACCTTCCTTTGTTAATCTGAGACCGCACTCAAAAGGTGTGTCTTTCGGCTGGCAGTCTTCAATAGCTAATTTCTCTAAGATCTCCTTAGCATACTTCTACTGGGAAAGAAAAATCCCATCTGAATCTTGTTGCATCTCAATGCCTAGGAAGTACTTAATCAAACCTAAGTCTGTCATCTCGAACTCCTTCTCCATTGAGCGCTTTCATTCTTGGATCATAGAGTTGCTGCTTCCGATAAACATCAGGTCATCAACATACAAACAGACAAACAACACTTCTACACGTGAGTTCCCCTTTGCATATAAGGTTCATAAGGGCATTTCATAAATCCTTCTTGGATGAAAAGTATGCATCAACAATTCTTTTATTCCATGCTCTCGGGGCTTGCTTTAGTCTCTAAAGAGCCTTCTTCAATTTGTATACCTTTCTTGCCTTTCCCTAGTAGTTGTTCAAGATAAACTTCTTCTTCAAGTTTCCCATTCAAGAATGCGGATGCCCATTTGATGCATCTTCCACCTTCGTTGGGTCGCGGGTGAGATTTTTTGTTTCTCTCTCTTTCTAGTCTCGCTACTGGGGCAAAGACCTCCTCGTAGTCAATCCCATGCTTTTGCTTATAGCCCTTCACGACCAACCTTGCTTTATAGCGCTGCACCTTTTGCATCTCTCTTCGTCATACCCATTTAAGACCGATGGTTTTGTTTTGAGCCTTGTGTAAGTGATGTGAGTTCCCACGCTTTATTCTTCTTTATGGGGTGAATCTCCTCCTCCATAGCTTTCCTCCACTTTGGCTCCTTATTTGCCTCCTCAAAGGTCAAGGGATGAAAACCTGCGTTGAACTCCTGAATATTCCTTGTCTTGCGTACTGGACTGCTAAACTCATCATGGTCTGAGTCATCATCAAGAGTAGTGTACGGTGGTACTCTCTTCTCCTGCTCACCATCAAGAGGAATCGTCATCCCTTCGTCAGTTTTCTTCCACCAACTTCTATTTTCATCGAACTTGCCATCTCTCGACATCACGAGTTTGCGAGTTACAGGATTATACAACTTGTATCCACTGCAATTCTCACCATAGCCCAAGAATATGCATCTTTGACTTTGATCTTCAAGCTTCGTGTGCTTCTCCTCCTTCACCTTTGCATAGGCAACACTTCCAAAGATTCGGAGATGATCAACTTTTGGCTTCCGGGAAGTCTTCTTCCGGGGTCATATCTTCAATCCTCTTCGTTGGGAACCAGTTTAACAAATAAACATAACATGCTACAAACAGCATCTCCCCAGAATTCCTTTAACATATTCTTCTCCTTCAAAGCATGCAGCGAATCATATTAAGAATGGTTCTCCGAGGTGCCTGTTGGTTGTGGCGTTTGAGGCATCGCGAGTTGATGTTGGATGCCCTGCACGACATATACTCGCCTGCATCAATTCTCAAATTCTTGCGACATATACTCGCCTACACGATCAGTCCGTAGACATTTGAGCGTCCCTTTGCTTTTAAGACTTTTTCATTCTTTAAATCTTGTTGAGAAAACAACTCTTTTTTCCTGTAGCATGTACACCCAAGTATTACCACTAAAATCATCAGGTTAAGAAATACTTGTTACCACCAATGGATTCTGGCTTGATGGGTCCACATACGTCAAAATGCACCAACCCTAGCCCAGTTTCACTCTCTCTCAGTTCTGTCTTTTTCAGCAAGTTCTTTCATTCGATGCTAGGTCCGGATTTGCAATCTCCTTCGGACCCTTCCTCTATCATGAAAAGATCTGCAGAGCTCTTATTAAGCATCTCTAACAGTAAAAGCAAGCACTTCCCTTTGTTTGGTGCCCTCCTTCCTTGAGAAGAGTGAAAGCAGAATCAGACTCTCGGACAGCCTTCCCTCCCCAATCAATCCATTCATGTGAAGGTCAGGGTAAGGGAAAGATGAAGCGAAGGGAATGAAAATTGAAAGGAAAGGCGATTTCACTATAAAGACAAATTCCCTATCTTTTCTTTCATCTCAGTAGAAATACGATCGCAAAGAGCTAATTCAAACCCCTCCGGTAAAATAAGAACAGCCCACACATTCAAACCCCCCTTTCTTACCATTAGCAAGAACTTGTTTCACTTGCAGCTTATCATAAGAGGAATTTGAACACTGAACAGTATCCGGAAGTACTGCTTGTGGAACCTCAATATCCCACCGGGCTTACTAGCTAAATGGCAATTGGCACATACAATATGCCCAGTTGCTTCTCTAGGATGAAAACGATGAAAATCCTCCATATAGGATTTTAGTTTATGTAGAACTACAAAGTCTAAAATATTCGTCTTTGATTTTCATAACATCGGTAGATAGATCATTTATCAATCATTCATTGAATGAGAAATAACTACAAGCTACAAGTGACGGAGATAGACGATTTAAATAGCGGAAAATCCAAGATTTGCAAATAGTCTAGTATCGAGAATAACTGGAAAAGTGGAAACAAGACCTGATATAATTTGATCAGAATAAACCCAAAATCTTTGTAGACAGAACCAATCATTAGTCCAAACCGTGGGGCGAATGAAATCCGATACATAAATCGGTTAATGTTAATAAAAGAATCAAAAAGCTTTGACTGTATCACTGAAATTAGATAGGAATTCTTGAGCCCAAGAGTTAAGA
The DNA here is from genome assembly GCF_002738345.1 of Cucurbita maxima. Taxonomy (NCBI): domain Eukaryota; kingdom Viridiplantae; phylum Streptophyta; class Magnoliopsida; order Cucurbitales; family Cucurbitaceae; genus Cucurbita; species Cucurbita maxima. The sequence continues at coordinate 365,465 of NW_019272078.1, read as the reverse complement.
ATAACAAGTTCTTCATTCCCTAAAATAGAATAACCGCTTAGAATAATAAAACATATTCTATTTGTTGAGAAGTGCAAAAAATCGTATGGATACGACCCTCATTATGTATCTTGATTAATTGGATCCTTTCTTTGTGGATTCCTATAGGCTATAGGATTGTATATGTGTCTCCGAATTCTTTCTTTGATCATTTCGTCCGAAAAGAGGATTTCCTCCACCAATTCTATGAACTTTTATAGAAGATTTCATCATTAAACAAAATTTCAAATTGACCAGCATTCGACCATAAACCAAGATTCCATACTTTTAGTAAATAAGAGAGAAATCCACCAGGGTAAAAAGACTATAGATGCAAGATCAAAAAGAGGAGTTCAGGCTTTCTTTCTTTTTTGTCATTTATCAACTGTGAATTTTGAATTAACCCACTGAACTTCATGACTCTATGTGATCGAATATTTCTTTCAAACATGAGTTCTAGACAAGGTATCAAATCTATTTTCTTTTTCTTTGTGATTTTTTTTTTTTTAATAACGAAAGAGAAATAGACTCGACTTTGAATTCAAATGAAGAAAGAATCCCAAATTTGGCTCAATTCAGCAAATTCCAAACAAGTGTTTCCTTTTGATGAATGACCGAAAGAAGTACTATCTTTAAGATTCAGAAATGCTTGGTTGATCTCATTACTTATTGATTAGGTATCTATGGTCGTATTAAAGTTCTTGTCTGCCCCGGTATTGGTTGTACTCTTTGGTACGGGTATGCGCCGTATGGTATTCTCTCGGTGAAATCATTTTTGTATTTCTCTTCTGAATTTCTTAATATGGACTATTATGCACCTGGCTTTCATAGGGTTGGATTTATTGAAGAAAGACTCCCATAAGAATTATCAGATTTATGTTGGTTTAGGTTTGATGGTAGCATTCTTTATATCGGTTGGGTTATATATATCTATCCCAACGAATCTAGTATGGATTTATTATTGAATGAATAGAATATCAGATTATAACAATAACATCATGATAGGTTTAAAGAAAGAAAAACGAAATAATAGAAGTAGAACTACGTTAGCGGAGAGAAAGGCTAAGAGTAGAGTCCGCGGCAAACTAGAAGATTCAGATGGCACTGCAATTAGCCTATAGCTTTGACTTTCTTTCAAGTCAAAATACCGCTCGAAGAATGTGTTCCTACCACAATAGTGTTTGAAGAAAGGACTGCTTTTCCAGCAGTTCCAGTATTTGCTTGACCCCTATCTAGAATAAATAGTCAGACCAGACTGGCTAGAAGCTTCCGGAGAAGAGTCACTCTACACTCTAAGAGTAAGCCGATAGTCGGGTAATTCAGAAGAGTTCTCCTCGCTTGATATTTGTGGTAAGGCTAGTTATAGGATGATGTGAGATATCTCAATAAATAGTTAACGGAAAGGAATAGGCGAGAGATATATAGAAGGTAATGCAATTCATAGTGAACTTGCTCAAAGGAGTTGGGCTTTCTAATCTCGAATCGAGTTATCGGCCACGAAACAGAGAATCTCAGGAGAGGGAGCGAAGAAGAAGAAGCAGGGCTACTCTTTATCTTTAGTCTTCCTACTATAGGTGGTCAATTCAATATGAAAGATTTAGCTATCATTGAGGCAAGCCAATCTACCTTTCATCAGTTTTTAATAACAAGCAAGCCATAGTCATTCCAAGTGGTTTATCCCCCAGTCAAACCACACCCTCTTTGTTAGCAGGTTTAGTCAAAGACCTTTCTCACGAGTGTTAGCCAGGTAGTTTACCAACGTAGCTTCGGTAATTCAATTCTCACTTTCAATAGGTACTCAAGATAGAAGCAAGAATAAAAGAAGTCAAAGCGGGGCCCGACAATCTTCAACAAATAAGAAGAATTTGAAATTAAATAAATAAGTGAAAAACAATAACAAAATTGAAAGAATAAGTTGAAGCTAAATCGACCAATAGAAGCGAAAGCTCAGATTCTGCCCAAGGCTTTAGATTGTTGGTTTATAGATAGCACCAGTCAAGAATCGAATTCTAGGTAGCGCACTGAACGAAGTCAAAGCTCTTTCTAGTTTCTAGTCAAGCTCCAGAGAAGTGAGTCACTTGTTCAATTTATCACAGGCGAAGCTCAGTCCGGAGTGAAAGGGAAGTCGTGAGGCTCACCCAGTAGGGAATATGGAAGATTTAGGAAGAAGTGTGAAATGAAAGCTCAATCTATCAATTGAGGAATGAAGTTCAAAGACAGGTAGCTCCGGGAAGACAGAGGAATTCAAGAAGAAAGTACGGCCCGAGATTGTGTTAGTGAAGACCAAGCCCACCTCCTGGTTCTCACCCTTAAATCCATCTACAAAGTTAAGACTTTCGAAGAAGGAACTACTAAAAAGTCCTATTCCTTTACGGTCTACATTCATCAAAGGCACTGCGCTGGGTCGGTATGTTTTCCTGCCTCCCGCTTGGGTGACATTTTCTTCTTTCTTTGGGATTCTACTGAATGGGGTAGATCCACTGAACTATAAGCCAAAACACGTTTAAGGCGCATAAACAAAAGGGCGCCTTCAGATACATAGGGGCTACTCTAGTCAATCAAAGTCCTAACTAAGTAAGAAATCTCCAAACAGAAGTATGTATTGCACGGCCGAGAAAGCGATTGAGAAAGCCAAACATTCTATCTGGATCTTTATTCATCTTCTCCTTGTCCTTTTGAAAGAAAGCTTATGAGCAGGTTCGATTCAAGATCGACCTTCTTCTCTTTCCTTCATATTCACTCTATTCTGACAACCTAAGGCCTATAGGACCTTAATGCTCAACCTTAATGAATGACTGCATGGGATTCACGAGAGAACCTACCTTGGGCCGGCCTCTCCTTCATTCCTCACTTCCTTGAGCTCGATGCTAGGAGTTCGGAAGCTACCTGTTGATGCGGCTACCTCGATCAATGGACGGGCCCGATTTCCCGTATGAATGGCTACTCATGGATAGATAGAGTACCCCCTTTCGTGCGTTCTTTTTATTGGCTCGGCTTTCCCCCTTTTTTTCTTGTCTTTCAGGGAACTAATCCTTGAACTAAAGACCGACACGCTATTCCATTCCGAACAAAGGAAGGATAAGGTTCTTTCTCTCCTCGTAGCTCAGTAGCTAAGCTAAGAGTTCTTTCTATAGCTGTTGATGAGCCTAGGAGATAGAAGGTAGTTGGCTTTTGAGTTCTGCATACCAGATGACTTTCCTTCGAAGTTCTTAGTTTTTTCCTAGTGGACTGACTATAAAGAGTTAGGAATTCTCTTATCTATCCATTATAGATATGAGTTAGCCTCTGTAGCTAGCCAATAAGGCAACTGAGGGAAAGAACACGCAAGCTCTCTGGTCGTGCATAGTCTGGCCTATCGTTCAGTGTAGGAGACAATTAGAAGGAAAGTGGTCGCCATAATGGATCCGTGAGCACTTAGGAAATCTCTCGAGAAGTTGATAGCCTTAGTCTCGTTAGGTTCGCATCTTTGACGCCCTTGTCAGGGTAGATGTCTACCCAGGAAGAGATATACATGGCAGCTAGCTGAGACCCCGAATGATTCTCCTGCGCCTGTAGATTCTTCTTGTTCAACCTAGAGAGATTCGAATAGAATGGGGGAGAAACCAGCTAATAGTCTCGGATGCTTTGCCTATCTTACGTAAGATTAATCTCCCAGTGGGGTGGAAAAGTTCCATTTTTCATGGTCTAGCTGGAGGGAGTGATAAGTCTCAAAAACGGCGAGCTGGGCTCATGAGCCGCTCAAGGGAAGAAGGCTCTCAGGATTAAACCTCTTGTGATGAATTAGTCCTCCTATTCAAAGTTGTCATCAACCACTTTCCGACTTGGATCTGAGTCAACGGCATTAGCATTTTCTTATCAATACGCTGTCTGTGAAGAAAGAAGCGTTTCCACCACTCTACCACCCAGCCAATTCTGTTCCACTTAATCCCTCTTTCATAGCCACATATCTTTCCGGCTAAGGAATGGGAAATCTGACATGAAGCAAATTTGCATTTCATCCGGGCCATCTTTTTCTTAACAATGTCTTTGTCATTTGATCCAATAGCGTTCCGTTAGATAGGAACTTAGATAGGAAGAGAGTTATAAATACTGATCACTCTTGGATAGAGTATTAGAACGGAAAGATCTATTAGATAATGAACTATTGGTTCTAAGCCATTTCTGACGATTAATCAACAATTCACATTTCTTGTGTATGATACATTTATATATAGATTATAGATGTAGGAGGATCTGTTTGGGAAGTAAGAAGCCCCTTTGACATCTCTTCATCTTCAAAGAATTCTCGATGTGAAAACAAAGAAAGAGCCAGGGGGCTGATCTTTGAATAGGAAAAAGAGCAGATCTGCAGGGTCCTAAATGAATTAATTCGAAAAAAGCCTTGTTCTTTGGATTGGAAGATCTATCTCGTGTCTGGTACTGCATGGTTCCACTTTGGAAGAACTCCGAATCATTCTCTTGAATGAAGCTCATCCTCCGAATCATAAATGATCCGCTTGCCCCGAACTACCCTAATAAGGAAATCCCAAGGAATTGGGCCTTTCCATTTGTATTTGATTGTATCGAAAGACGAAAGAAAGATGAAACGAAAGAAAGAGGAATGAGATATAAACCTATTGATGAATTAGATTGAACTACTTATGAGACTCAACTACCTCAGTCCGACCCTTCTTTCACTCATTCGACTTCCCTGAGCTACTGAACGTTCACCTATCCTTGAACTCTTAAGCAGTAAACACGAAAGATGAATTAGACTCTGTAACTGTAAGACGAACCGAAAGAAGAATTATACTTTACAGTGAAAGAAAGAGTAAATGATATAGGAATAGGAAGGAAAGACGAAACAAGATTCATTCTTCTTTACAGTGAAAGAATGAATTGATTGAAGAACCTTTATTGTCGAGTAAATCAAAGAAAGAAGGAAGAAGACGACCTTGTTTACTCTTCGTGTTTGAATAGTGAAACCCGAGTTCAATGCCCTCAAAAATGGGGACAAGTGATTAAGTGAAGGAGAATTCATCTTATTTGTTGAGTTGAGTCTTAGTTTGTTTACCGTGAAAGAATCCATAGGAAAAGGAGTGAAGGATAATTCTTGTGGGTTGAGTCTTTCCTGACTGTGAAGGAGTAAGTCGACTGTCAAGCAGCTATTTCTTCTTTCACTATAAAGGTTCCGGTTCCGGTTTGTTTCAAAGCTGCTAATTCATGGATTCTTTCAAACACAGTAAAAGGATAGGTGTAGGATTGAATTCATTGACTCGACTAGAAAGGAATATCTTCTTCCATTCTCGTCAGGTTCTTCAACTTGACCTCGTGAAGGAAAAGGTTTGAGGTTCAGTCTGATTTTCTTTACTCTCTTGTAAAGAGGTGATTGAGCTGATCGATCTTTCTTTCTCTTCGTTTATAGTTAATAGGTTCCGGAATAGAGTATAAGGAGATTGAGCTGATCTTTCATTTTCTTCGTTTACTGTGCTTGAGCTGATCTTTCCTCTCCCTTCTTTCATGAATTTATTACTCTCCTGTAAAGTTCATGTTCATGAGTGAAGTTCAGAAACAAACTCTAATTCATCGAGAGTTGAGTCTTGACTTGCTTGAAGGTGCAAGAGAAAGATCAGTGAAAGAAGGAAATGAAAGTGAAAGAATAAATAGGAAAGAGACAAAATGAATTAGCGCCTTTACCTCCTTCAATCAGTGAGAGGAAAGAAAAGAGAACGAGTGAAAAAGAGAAAGATCAGATTCGAGACACACCTTGTTTACTGTTCTAGAATCAATAGGAAAAGGAGAAAGAGTTTCGGCCAGAGTTCACTCTCATTCATCTTTAGTTAAGTCTTGACTGACTATTCAGTCTCATTAATCTTTTGTCTTTCCTTTCTTACAGGAGAGTACTAGAGTGAAAGCAAGAAAGGAGAAAGATCAGTGTTTGAATAACTCACAATAACTACACAAGGGAATAGAGGTTGTTCAGGAGCGACGAAGCCACTCGACCGATAGGGAGAGGAGTGTAAATTCATTCATTCATTAGCGGCTTTACCCTGTGAAATAAGGAATAAATAGGTCATAGAGTCAAAGGGGCAGGAGAATGAATAGGAGTAAGTAGGCAGAGAGAAGTTAAAGAATGAATCTTGCTTAAGTTTCGGCTTTCCTTCCCGCCAGCCAGATTAGTCTTTTCTTCTTCTTCAGCCCTGACTGTAAACTCTCATTCATCGATAGTCTCCCTGATTTCATTCTCCTTAGGGTCCGGTTCAGGTTCAGGAGTGAAAGAAGGGGCAGGAGAAAGACTACTACTTGCTATCTATTTACCGAGTGAAAGAAAAGAGAGGTGAACAAGAACTTCCTTCGAATAACGAACACAGAACAAGGAGTTAAGTCGAATGAATGAATCTTGTTTTCGTTTCGTCTTTATTTACAAGAAAAGAATGTTTGAAGGGTCAGGAAAAGGCTTAAGGTTGAGTAAGTAGGCAGCAGAGGAGTGAGGTCTCATTCATCTCGAGTTCAGTCTTTCCTCTTCTTTTCTTATAGTGAAATCCGGTTCAGTAGTTCAGTTCGTAAACTCTCTCTCATCTTGAGTGAAAGAATAGTGAATGGGCCCGGCCGAGGTTCAGGCTGATTCTTCTTTTCCTCCAGTTTACCGAGTGAAAGAGTGAAAGAAGTCCAATGCAGGCAGGGTTACGAGAAGAGAGAGGGGAGGGAGTAAGTAGCCAGACGAGAAAGATCCGTTCAAGAATCCATAGGTGAAAGAAGGATGAAATATGCTCTCATTCATAAATAAGGAGTCTTTGTTTACTGTGAAAGAATAAGGAACAAGAATTAAAGATCAAGATTAGTCAAAGAATAAATAGGTACAGGAGCTTTACCTTCTTCCATCAGGGAGAGTCCATTCATTAGCGGCTTTCCCGAGTTCAATCTGGTTCATGAGTTCAGTTCGTAAACTCTTGAGTCTTAGTTTACAGTTAAAGAATCAATCAATAGGTTCCGGAGCAAATCTTTCTTTCATTTGAAGAGTCTTGAAAGCAGAATCAAAGGAAAGAAAAGAGAAGAGACCGTCAAATAGTGAAACTCGAGTTTACAGGAGAGTAAATTCATAGGTAAAGGAGAATGAATAGGAAAGGTGCGAAGCAGTGAGACCAATAGAATAGATGAAGGAGTTAACTCGAATGAATCGAGAGTGGTTACAGTTACAGTTTGTTTCGTGAAAGGGAGAGGTGAAGGAGCGAAGCAATGAGACCGATAGGTGAATGAGCTTGACCTTCTTCTCATCCAGCCTATGTAATGTAATTACCTCCACAATGGACCAAAAAATAGGGAGAGGAGTGAAACAACTTGACCGATAGGGAGAGGAGTCAAGGAGAATGAATTGAATATGCTTTACCTTGTTCAATCAGTTCAAGGAAAGAATAAAGAAGGAGGTAAGCGAAGTGCCAAGGGGCAGGAAATGGAATTAATTGCTTTACCGAGTTGTAGAGGTTCAGGGTTGAGGTTGAGTCTGATTTTCTTACCGTTCCAGAAGGAGAGAGAAGAGAATGAATAAGGAAAGGAGTATTGATCTTTGACAGTGAAGAAGGGAGAGTCAAAGAGTGTTTGAAGGAGAAAGAACCAACCAAGCTGTGAAACCGACAGGTGAAGGAGAAAAGAGACCGAGTTCAATCAGTCTAGGAGAGAAGCTAAGCTGCTATATCGAGCCTCGTTCAATCAGGAAAAGGTTTAAGGTTGAGGATCATTCATCTTTCTTACAGTCGAGTAAAAGAGTGAAATCAGATTCTGAGGACAAGAGAGTCAATTCAATCCTCAGCAGCAGCTTTACCTAGTCTTTGAATAAATAGGTTCAGGGGAAGGTGAATGAGCTCCTCTTTCTTTCATTTGTTTCATCTTGAAAGCAGAATCAAATTCAATCAAAGAGCTACTGAATATGCTTTACCTCGTGAAAGAATAAAGAGGACCACGGGAGGAAAGATTTTGATGGAATGTCCTACTCCTACCCGAGCTTTCCGATCAACCAATCCCTAATTTCAGGAGCTTTCCGACTGCCGGTTCCTGCATCTCCTGCGTCTCCATGGGGGCTCTTCATACAAGTTTGTTGTTAGGAGTCCCTGACGTAGAATCTTTCATCAATAGAAGTTTACTGACTGACCTGGCTCTTCAATCGACGATCTACTGCTCCCTCTTAGTTGCGGATGCCCATGCTTTGATTCTCAAGCCCTAACTTGAATCCCCAGTAAGTAAGATCGGAGTATGTTATTCCTCCTCGCTTCAGTCCTATTTGAACCCGTTCCAGCAATGAAAACCCTCCTACTGCAAGGCTCTGCCCACCCTTCCCTTCTCCTAGAATCCACTCTGGGTCGGCGAAGCTGCTAGTCCAACTTCTTGAGCAGCCGAGATATTGAACAACGAACATTTGATGGAATTCCTTGCCTCACCCTGAGATGAGAGGTAAGGTCGATTTGACTCGAATCCAGGACCTGATCTTTAATCCTACACCGGTTAATGATGCGATGGGAGAAGTTTCTCTCTTTCTCATTTTGTCATCAATGCTGGCCCAGTGCTCGTCCATGCCCAATCCCAATGGGCAACCCTTGGATCCGATCTGCCTGCCCCTAGCTCTATAATCCAACCGTCTTCCCTAGTCCCATCAAGCCCTCCTCTCCAGGGCCTAGCCCTCTTTCTCAACTCGAGTCTGAAGTTCAGCGGCTTTCTTCGTTGACGAACACCTGCGCTAATAAGACAAAGAAGTGGGTGGGGGTCTATGCCTTGATTGAATGAATCAGTAACAACTAATTAGTGTAATGAGGTAGAAAGAGACGAATAGGGTGGGAATGTCCTATCAATCATTGGTGGACCTTCCCTTTACCCAGTCACGGAGCTCTCAACGGAGTTGTTTAGGTTCTGGAATTCCATCTGAGGGGGTTTCGGTTCGAAGGTTAGAAAATGTATGTGGCGCGGGTTAATCTCTCTCGACCAGTTCAGGTGAAAGGGAAGGGTGATCGAGGGTCCCCAGACGTCGATATCTCTTCTCTATGTCGGGAGGTTTCTTTAGTCTCGACGAGTGTGTTGTGGGAGAGGGAGTACCTATGCCTCTGAATCGATAGGATGAGCATTCTAAGCAGTCGTAGGCGAAGGAGACAAGGGCGAGGCACCGAAGATGTTCGAGACTCAACCTCCATCTGTCATTAGTAATCTCAATCTGCTTTTCTTATTCACTAGTACATTGCACGCTAAAACAAAAGGGAACTTTCTTTCTTCTTATTAGGATGATTGGTTTGTAACCCTATCCAAGGGGTCTCGCCCCTATTTCTAAGGGTGCTTATGCACTCTACTCGTTACCACTAAACGACGAAGCCTTGAGCAGAAGGAAGGACTTGAACCCTCAACCTCAGCCTTGGCAAGGCTATGCTCTACCATTAAGCTATTTCCGCCAGCTACGATAGTGGCTAAGCACTACTGAGCAATTCACGTATCACGTCGAGAGGAACGACTTATGTTTTTCCGCCGGACCACACTCGTCTCCGATCGAGCTACGAGCACGAGTAGGTAGGCGGTGGGCGGCTGGGCTGCCTTTTCAATCAATCTCAGGCCGACCCCTAATTACTAGACCAACCTGGTGCGAGTTGTAAGGAGTCCTGGTCTCGAGTCAAGCTGTGGCGCCATTTCATTCTCGTAACGAAAGTGAGTGCACCGCAAGACCAGACAAGTGACTCCCTCGCCTCCCAGCGACGGTCTTTAAAGTTCAGTCATTTCCTAAGCTAAGAAAGCTAAATCCTCTTCTTCTACTAATACGATAATCCAACAGCTCCATGAGTCCGCTCGAAACTAGTCGATTCCTGAGCCATTCGTTCTCCCCTCTCGGTTGGTGTTTGCCAGCCACTAGAGCAAGTAAGAGAACAATCAGTGAATAAACAAGAAGAACCCATTATTACCTACTGGATTGTACACCTTTGTTCATCAACTCTCACCTCATTCTTCTGCAGTTGATGTTATAGATCAGCCCCACTCTTCAGGCCAGCAGCTTTGCTCAGCATCTTCTACCGATTGTCAGCCTGTTCAGTTGACCTCAGAGGATTCCAGTCACCCGGCACAACATCTTTCTTCTCGGCGGCGAAACCATTATGTTGTTGCCCAGGCTAGGACTACTCCAGAAGATCAGCAGTCGGGACCAGTTGCTTCCCTTCCAGTCGCTTCCTCAGATTCTGGATCCCTCTCTCAGGTTCGTCGATCCTCTCGACCTTTCCCGTTGCAGAATTTGAGTCTTTAGAAAGAGTTTTTTCCAAGAGAGCTTACCTTATGTCAGTTTAATCTTCTCATTCACCTGAATCTTTGCTTCAGCCTGAAATCATTCTTGCTAGAGAGATGCTATGCAGGAAGAAGGAAAAAAAAGAAGAAAGAAGACTAGACTGAGTCTTATTGTCGGAAACAAGCCATTGGCTGCAAGTAGATTTACAAGATCAAGCATAAAGCATATGGCTCGCGTTAGAGATACAAAGCTAGCTAAAGGATTCCTTCCAAAATCTTGAATCGACCCCCTTAAAAGATAGGGGAAAGATTTGCCCGCTAAAACACCATTCGTGGCATTATTGCCTTGGCTGCAATCAAAATGCCCTGATTTCAATCAACTTGACGTGAAGAATGCCTTTCAACAAGATAAGAGAAGCGGGGATCCGCAAGAATATCTTTTTATTCAGCCTCCTCTAACTCCAGACTAATCTTCTCCTAGGAATCCTATAACTTTTTTGTTGGTATGCAAGCTCAAGAAAGCTATTTACGGATCTATATGCTTCGATTGGCTAAAGCAGGCACCAAGAGCTAAGAAGGGGGCCCTGCTTGAAGAAATTTAGCTTGTTTCTCACTGCTTGATTTTGGATAAAGGGTTCTGGCTACAGTGGAACCGTGGGGATTCTGAGATTTTGTTTGTCGACGTCATGGTCGTTGCCTCATCCTTCTTTTATACGTGAAACATTCTAACCGGGAATGATTCTTCTCTTTGATTCGATTTCATCAAGGAGATTGACAACCAATTTCTCTCTCTCTTTCATTCGCTGTATTACTCTCTCGGCATGGAGGTATCTCACTCTACCTCTAAACTTCGCCTAACCCAAAAAAAGTATACTAAAAAATGGAATTCTTATCTCGTCGAGACTGCCTTGCGCTACGCCCGGCAACTCATCAAGCAATTTCTTTGCGCTTTCATTTCAGTGATGAGGTCCCAAAGAGGAAAGTAGGGCTCCTATTGACTAAAGGTGGATTCTTCGCTTTCCTTTAGAATGAAACTATTCAGCCTCTACTCTTAAAAAGGCAGGCTGCCCTGACGACCGACACTCTACCTCAGGCTTTTGTTCTTGGTCAGAATCTCATTTCCTGAAGCGCTAAGAAGCAGCCCCTGCCTTACCTCTTCAACATCTATAAAAAAGCCTTTCTCCTTTGATTGAATAATAATAAAGTCAAGTCAAGCTTTTTGAAGCAAGCTGCTAGAACGCTCCCACGCTTTACTAATAACAAAGTCAAGGCTCTGATCATCGAGAGTAGTTTTCAGATACAAAAAAGAAAGAAAATATAAACATTTGTCTTCTAACTTTCTGTTTTCCAACAGCAATTACACATTCCCTCGGCCTCTGATTACAGTCGAAGTGCCATTGCCCATATATGAAGAACCTAGTTCTACAATCATATATGTACCAAATTCTGCCTTTCGGAAGAAAATCTGATGCGAGGACCCGATCCACCAACTATCTGGAAATGTTGGCAAACAGGGCCAACGTAGTGACCAAGACTACCTTTTTCTGATCATCATGGCTTTTTGTTTCGTTTTACCCGACACTCAAAACTCAAGTGACCTTTCTTCTTGCAGGACCAACACTCTATCTATGTTTTTCAGGTCCTTCTCAGTGCTTATTCTTTGTTTTGAAACATATTCTTTTGCGCAGCATTAGTCTAAGTGCTGATACACGCTCGTCCCCTCAAGCATCTTGCTTGGAAAAAACCGTTGCCGAAGAAAATGTTTACCATTGTCACTGACTCATACATTCCCCTAAAGAGGTACAGGGGAGTCTCTCTTCTTTCTCATGCGGACTCAATGTCTCCCACTAAAACGAGTACCTTATCCTTGACCACCATTAGCACAGCTTCGAAGAACTTTTTGTTTCTTGTCTACAACTATCGATGCTATTCATATGCTTCCTTTTGTTGTTTGGCTATAACAACATCACTCACTTGATTGAAGAAGCCATTAGCGCCAGATCTGTGTCTCTTTTCTCAAGAATGAAAAAAAAGGATCCTGTTCTTTGAGAAGCAACTGCATTCTCATCTTCCAAACATATACATTTAGAGGTTCCATTCCATTTTGCGATCCTTGACAATCGTATGCCTTAATGCAGTAATCATATCAACAACTATAGATCCAGAAAATTGTATCGCTACCATATCTGCATAACCTGGACTCTCATACCAGATGATAACCATCTTTAGTTGAAAGAAAGAACAAATTGATAGGAATGTGCAGAGCTGAGACCTGCTGTTGTTGAGTGGCAGTAAATGAGAAAGAGAGTTTGATTTGATTCTAAAAACGGTATCTATATTGATAGAAATATCTAAAGTGTTTCAAATATGAAAATAGAAAACTCTTTGAGATCACTCTAATCTCTCTAGACAACGGATTTCTTGTGTGTATCCTACTCTCATCTCAAAACCCAACCTCAGAAAAACAGAATGCTTTCCCTGAATTTGTTTGTGCCCTGCAGATGGAGTCCTTTTAAAAGACCCAATCCCCCAAGGGGCGTGTCTAACTACCTCATGGATAGCATCCACAAGACAATTAGCCTAGAAATGGATGCATCCTTTTGCTATCTCTCACGACCCCCTAGAAAATTGGAAGGTCACAAACCGCCCTTTATAGTTTCTAATGGGAAATGGTGCTAAAGCAGGACCCGTGACTACGAAAAATGACTGCTCAATCAAGACTTGAGTCACCTTGGAGTAAGTCAAGCCACATACTCAATAACGTCTCCCTCCGTCTGAACTGCAGATCTACGTGTATTACAAAATGCGGGTTTTCTTCAATCACGTTCTCAAGGAACTTCAAAAGACCAAACGATTGAATCCCAAACTCTTTCTGGCGGAACCTCCCGAGTTTTGAGAGAAAAACCACGATTTTAGCGAGATTTAGAAAATGTTTCAAAGTGGCAAAACCTCGAGATACTTTTCACTTGTGTTCTGCGAGTCTGAGACCTTACGACTACTCGACGCAAGTCCTTATCTCGACAAAATCCCCTTAAAGTCTCCTCGACTATTCTGAAATAAAAAAAAGCCACCCAATGACCTCTCATGGATTGAGTTACATAGTGCCACCCAGGTTTGGAACCCACTTTTGAAAAGTGAATGTGCACGCATGCATCATAACCTAATTGGTCGTAGGTCCAAGGGTTCCATAGAAGAAAAATCAGATATTCTTTTGCCTTTGTAAGAGAGAAAGAGTCGAAACAAAGGGTACGCTCTAACGAAGATTTGCTCGGGGCTGTTCACTTTCATTTGGTCGCCTAGTATCTTGAATGAAACCTCTTTGCTTGCGGGGGCAGGAGTGGAAATGTCTGAGAGAGCGCTTGGCAAAAGAATCATGTGGTGCGGTGAAAGGTTGAACGTTGGGGTTTCCGGCCCCCCTCCCCTGGTCTTCACCTAATTGTCGAAGAGGTGAGTTGAGTATCCACTCTCTCGTGCCTTTGCTTGTTCCTGTTCGTCTATTCGGGACGAGGCAGCCCACATGCATGAAGAGAAGAAGAGAGGGGGGTGGTTCCTTGATATTAAGGCGTCAAGGCGGTCGAAGAAAAGAAGGCCACAAGTGGAAGTAACTGATGCTTTGGTCATTCACCTTCCTTGCTGCCAGTCTGTGCTTGCTCTCAAGCTGGCAAAAGCTGGGGTTTTGGCCGGTTTTACCTACTTTGGATTTGAACCAATGACTCTCGCCGTATGAAAGCGATACTCTAACCGCTGAGTCAAGTAGGTCAAGCTGAGTAAAGTCAGAGAAAATAGACCCCTATAAGATAAGAGAAAGCCGCGCAACCAGAGTTCCCTTTATTATACTATACCCAGAGTTCCCCTTACTATACAAGGGGAAGCAGAGCGCTAAGAACGAGAAAGAAAGCATTATCACTATACCAAAATTCAGCTGCGGCTAGCACGCTAAGATCAACCACTTGGAGAACGTGGAGCCTTTCTTTCTCGGTCGTCTGTCTTTCTCGTTGTGGATTCCGATTCATGCGGTCGTTCTCCGCTGCATTCGTCTTTTCACTCCCCACTCTCCACCATAACAAAATGTTTCCACTATATCTCAGGAGTCGTCAAAGGAAGCTGGGTCCAAGTAGGAAAAAATGAACTAATTGGGCATACTACAATGGATCAGTTCATTCAACAAGATCCGTTCGGATCGGACCAGGATGAATTGGATTGGTCTGACCTCTCGCTAGGATGTCAGACTCTCTTGCCGCCGACAGATGTCCCATGCCACCTTTCGTGAACAGCTCCGAAAATGAATGAATTGTGATATAGCGCCGAATAAGCCACAGCTCTATTCCCGACTCGAAATCTATCAAGGACTTGTTGGGAGAGAAAAGAGGGAGCCCTATACCATACATCCTGCTGCCTCGGGACAACTGCACGTTACATCATAGCAGCACGACAAAATGAAGGCAGAAACAAAGGCCCCTGACTCGAGAACAAAGCAAGGAATTGAGCAGCGCGAAAGCCACGAGAATACACCAGACTCTTTCATTTTCATTTCCAAATCGAAAGTCAAGGCGTTAGCACTTTAGAAAGATTGCAGGGCGTTGAGGCTCGACTAAGAATCTCGAAAGGGCTTTTGAAGCTTACTCTGCTACAGCGGACCGTTAGGTTAGCAGGGTGCCCCGGTTTTGGGGGCTTGAAGGACTTAGTGCCATGACAAGGGGTATCAGAGCCAAAGGTTCGGCCAAGCCATGGCTAGTGGGAAAAAAATCGTAGGCTAGTGTCCTCGAAGAGGCTGGGAGCAGACTCGTAATCGTGTGGACGCCTTGTTACACAACAAATAGAAGGGACAGATTTCGAGCGAGCAGGTTGCTTCTCCGGAGAAAGATGCGCTGGTTAGGCGGACCAAAAGACGTAAAGAAGGCAGAGCGTGAAGTGCAATTAGATCCATTTTGAGGACGAGTTTCAGGAAGAATGGAGGGGGAGGGTTCCGGTTGTGGTCCAACATGTTGATGAGCCTCAAGCAAACAGGCTACAACCTACGCCAAAATGGCCAAGACTGAGGGGAGGGGCAGAACAGGCAGCTAGCCTGCTAGATTGAATGAAAGTACTTAGCCAGGGGGAGTCGAGATCAGGCAAAGAAAGAAAGGGCAAGGGCCTGAAGTCTCGAAAAGGCAAGGACTCCAAGAAGAAGCCAAGCCTGAGGCCAAGAAAAGCGAGCTCAAGATTAGGAGCCAAAGAAGCGGACCGAGAAGAAAGAAGGAAGGCTGAATCTGCTCCAAGCCCTAAAACAAAATGGAAAGAGTTCCTTAAATTGGATTAATCTTGTCCAACTGGAAATGATAACAAAATGCATAGGTCATTAGAAGAAGTTCCAATAAGCAGATAAACATTAGAAGGAGTTCCAATCAGCGGATAAATAGATTATACCACCTTACTTCTCTATGAATGGGGGAGAAAGCAAATGGAAGAACCCGCGGATATGAGAAAAACTCAATTAAATTCATTGTTAGCCAAGGCGTGGTAAATACAAGATAGACTTTGACCAGACGTGCTCGGAATCTGTTTCGATCTGGGTAAAGCTGCTGGGTGGGATTACCTCACTCATTCCCTTCTGTAGGTCTGTTTGCTCCGAAATCGATATGACCTGACCTGAACTTTACAGTAAAGAAAAGAAAGAAAAGAGAATTGAAAGATGAAAGCAAGACAACAAGACAAGATGAATTAGACTGATTCTATAAAGACCATGAATTCTCAAATTCTATCTTCTGTCTATTTTTAGGGATATTTTTTAGGCCAAAGAGTTCTTTCGGCCCTTGTTGAAGACTGAAGGGAGACTCAAGCAAGACAAGATTCATTCTCCTTTACTGTGTATGAATCAATAGGGGAAGGTTCTTCTCATCCAGCCAGCCAGCCGGCCGAGGGGAAGGGGCGGGAGCCCGAGCAAGCCAACCCGAAAGAAAGAAGCCGGCCTTTGTTCAAGACTGATTTCACTCTTTAGAACCATTAATTATCAAATTCTATCCTCTGTATCTTTTGGGATATTTTTTAGGTATTTGAGGTATTTTTGGCCATTTTCCCCTATTTTTGGGGCTAAAAGAGTCCATTTTCCCAGATTTCCCTCTTTTTCGTGTAAAAACCATTAATAAAAAAACTCTATCTTTTGTCTATTTTTTTTTTTGGATAAAATGCTATCCTCTATCTATTTTTGGGGTCATTTTTGTCCATTTTCCCTGTATTTTCGTTCAAAATAGGCTAAATGGGACTGATTTCACTCTTTTTCCTGTAAAGACCATTAATTAATTTTTTTTATCTTATGTCTATTTTTTTTTTTTGGATAAAATCGATGCTTTACCCTATTTTTTTTTTTGGCTATTTTGGGCTATAGGTAATTAACTATTAAGTCAAGACGAAACTCAAGATTCTAGAGAGTGAACTCCAGAACCTTTTGAAAAGAGAGAGATGAATGAGACTGAACCTATCCTCTTCTCCTCTCACTACTTACTCATTCAACTTTTCATTACCTTGCCTTCTTTCACTCCTGAACCTTGGGCGCCTAAACTATACTATTCTTTCACTTGGTAAAGCATATGAAATTCATTCGTTCTCTTCTTTTGTTCGTTATTCTTGAACGGATCTTTCTCCTCGAGCTCGAGCTACTTACTCATGAACCTCGTAAACTATCACTCTTTGACTCTCTCTCCTTCTTTCACCTATTTATTCTGGAACTGATCTTGATCCTTTCTTTCTTTTACTCGACTGTAAGAAGCAAGCAAGAATTCTCCTATTTATTCAAACACTCGGGAAAGCTGCTAATGTCCTCTCCCTGAACCTATTGATTCTTGAACTCGGTAAACTGGATGGAGGATGATTCAAACACTCAAAGACTCTCCCTTCACTGTCAAAGATCAATACGAAAGATGAATGAGACAGATTTCACTCTTTGACAATATTCCCTATTTTTGAGGTCATTGAACGAGGGAGGGTTGAACTAAACTGGGTAAGTAAGCTGGCTGAGAATCAGGTCAAGCTCCTTTGACTCTATTATTCCCTGACCTTTCAGTTCGAGTTCGTTATTCGGAGAAGGGAAAGCCGAAAGAAGAATGAGAGTTTATAGGAAGGAAAGACGAAACAAACTATCAGGGAGAGGAAATCAAAGACAAAGACTCCTTCTCCTGTAAAGACCATTTATGATTTAGTTGATGCTCCATATAACTGTCAAGTTTCGTCATAGCTTTTTCACTAACAGCTGCTGCTTCAATTCATTCTTTTGATGCTTCATAGAACTATCAAGTTTCGTCAGAGCTTTTTCACTAACAGTTGCATAGGAAATTCATTCTTTTGATTCTCCATATAACTGTAAAGTTTCGTCAGAGCTTTTTCACAAACAGCAGCTGCTAAAATAAATTCAATTTACGTTTTCCCGGGATTTTGGGCTATTTTTGGCTAGAGGTAATTAATTAATAAGGAAAGAGACCGAAAACCTAAACCAGAACCGATATTACCTAACCTACACCTATACCTGACCTACACCTATTTCTTCTTTCACCTATTCCGTAAACTCCTTCTGACGAAACCTTAAACCTTTGACTGGTTGAACTGTATGTAAGAAAAGAAGAAGAAAGATGAATGAGACTGAAGAAGGAAAGACGAAAGATTAATGATCGTTTCTTTATAGTGAAATTCGGGAAGGAAAGACGAAACATGAATGAAATCCGGAACCTGATTGAAGGAGTTTACAGTGAAAGAATAAAGGGAGACGAAAGAAAGACAAAGACTCCTACTTCGTTCACTCTTTTTCGTGTAAGGACCATTTATTAGAAAATCGATGCTTTCCCCTATTTTTTGGGCTATTTTAGACTGAGGTAATATGAAATTAAAGGCAAGAGAGAGACTGAGACTGAACTCCTGAACCGGATTGAATGAATTTACGAGACTGTAAACACGAAAGATTCATTCTTGATCTTCTCCTTTGACTATTTATTTTTTCACTGTAAAAGATCAATACAATACTCCTTCTTATTCATTCTTGATCTTCTCCTTCATCTTCTTTCACTCCTGAACCTCTGCAACTCTGTCTCATTCATTGCTTCACTCCTTCGTCTCCTGATACCATTCTGTCACCTTACCTTAATCAATCCATTCTTTTGTTGCAGTTGATGGAAAAGCTACATTCATTGTTGGAATTGGGTTGGAACGCCACGTGGCTCGAGATTCTGGGGTTGCCCAGCTAGTTTTGATGAAATACAAGATGCTCCGATTTCAGGGAATCCCTAAAAAGCCCAGGTCGGTCAAGACTAGGCTAAGAGTAGGTGTGGTTGCAACCAATCCAATAGTGCTTCTTACAAAGAAGTGTTTCAAGTCATTCGATTAAGGGTACTAGGTACCCTTTGTTTGTCTCGATTTGTAACAGGAGGCAGGAAACTCCGTCTATACCACAACTTGAGACGAGACCCGGGAGGCAGCAAGCGTAGTTTACGGAGCGGGAGTCATAGTTCCAATAGCGAAGGAATTAGAATGGCGGTCGCAAAGGATACGGAGCGTTTAGGCTAATGGTACTACTAGTCAACTACACACTCGCAGACTCATTCTGCGCTGACTGAACTTGCTTCGTAGACAAGGCTCGTTCCTTCGCATGCTTCGGGCAAAGCCGGGGTCGGATTCCCTCTCCTTTTTTTACAGTCTCGCATATTCTCAGATTCCCTCTTCTTTATATTGTCGCCCAGGTAGGGAAAACTCTTAGATTCTCGACGTTTTATGGAGTTTTGATTCAAATCCCAACTCAACCCCTCACCCTGCCTGTGCCACAACCACTCATTATCCCTTAGCAACTACCTTCTGTCTACAATCTGGATAAAGTCCCTTGTAATTAAGAAAAAGGATACGGAGAAGAGAGAAAGGAAAAGGAAAGGACAAAACGGATGCTTTTCTCAAGGCAATCGGAATAGAATGTGGCCGAACAACTTAGCAAAGTCCCTGCCCATCTGGAGCACCCCTTTCCATTTAGAAGGATATCAAAAGGGGTAAAGAGACAAGAAAATGGAGAACTCCCAAATCAAAGTCATTGGATTTGTTCGTACCATTCTGTCATCGATCACTACTGGGTCGGTTGGTGAGTCACCCCCCAAAAAGCATCGATCAAGGTCAAGCATATATGGTTTATGAAATGATCAGCGGTCTCATTTATGCTATGCCCTGCATCGTGTTCGTCTATCTTTATTGAGCTTTCTTCACTTCAGCGCCATGCGCTTTGCTTCGCTTTCTATTTATAGAAGAGAGAGACCATTGTCTTGAGAGTGAAAAGCAAGCGATAGAAAGTCTCGTCCCTCGTGCGTTCGCGCGAACTACTATCAAATGGTGATCTAATGATCTCATTAGTGAAAGAAGGACCAACAACGATCCTATCCTAAAGGAGAAGGAGGAGTAGGAGAAGTCTTCTTTGAAGATCTAGTAAGAAATTGGACAATTATGCCATTCGGAATTCATCTTCTACAGAGGGAAAGCCTATTACCAGTAAGTGGAGAGGAAAGATCTCCAGAGATTCTGATCTCATTCCATTCTAGTGGCTAGACCAGTAACCAATGGCGCAAACTCAAAAATCCCTGGTTTCCCGGTAGAACCCCATTTCGACCAAGTTGTTGCGAAACCGGCAAAAATCAGCGGTTTTACGCACAGCTTGCTCATAGTGCAGGTCCCACTTGTATATTGTATTTGGCCGAAGAAGCATCGAACAGGTTGGAGTTATTACCTTCTTGGGACTCTATAGACCAAGATATGCTTTCATTATATGGGCAATACCAATCGACTTTAGTAGATCATATGGATGTAGAAAAAGCTTCGGATTTGAATGAATTGGAAACATCTCTTTTCCATTTCTATTTACCTAGTTCATATCTTTCTTTCATGTGTTCCCGGGAGGAATTCTATCTCGGGATACCACCTAAATAACAGCAGAGGGTCAAATAGGTCGGGAAGAAAGAGTCTGAGGTTGGGTCGGACGACATACATCTTGGTTGGTTTCACCACCACTAGAGATTGGACATATATTCAATCTTTATTCGGTGGGAAAGAGATTATTATTTCATTTCAATAGCTACAAGACAAAAACAGGGTGCAAAAAAGCGAAAGCCCAGATTTTCACTTCCTCCCAGATACACAGCTTACATACCCCGCTCAACATTCTTGTAAAATAATCGAATCTAGGGTTCAGAGGCAAATTAGCCATTCAATCTTGTAAACTAATCGAGACCGCAATGGGAAAAAGAGAGACGAATGGGGAGGAATAACCAATCGATGAAGGAACATGAACTCATTTTGTTTCAATAGAGGTACGAGAAAGGGTTGGGGGCAATGAAGTAGGTGAAGTGGTTGGATTTTGCGAGCTGTTCCAACCACGTCTAGATGTGATTCCAAGCGTCGAACGAGAATGAATACCACACATCAGAGTCAAGACCAGGCTCCCTAATAGAATGTTTAACCGATCCATTCCGGATCAACCGAATTGGTACGGAAGTTTGAACATGGGAAAACCAGAGAAAACACAACTGATTTGAATAACTCGGTGACTTACCAATTGTAGAAGTAGGATCTTTGGCAAGCAATAAGCACTTAAATAATACAATTTGAGTGTACCATCTTCTTTCTCATTTCGAGGAAAGGGTGCGGGAGAAAAAGGAAACAACGGAGGGATCCGAATCGGACCTAAATGGGAATGACATGAAAAGTCTTTTTCAAAACCTAGCATTAAGGGTGTTACGACGATATACGAGAGGAATGGAGAAAAACTCGTGATTGGTGTGGAGGGGAAGATCCGTTTATGATATAGTGCAAGAAAGAGTCGTCTCATTTCCTGACTTCTTCGTTCTTTCAAATTCATTCACTTCAAGGCTGGTTCTGAACGCCGCGTAACATCATCTTCAACCAACCTCCACCGCCTTGTCTTATCCCGCCCTTTTGGTGCGTCCACTAAAGAATTGATTCTACACTAAATAGTTGCAACTATACGCTTACTAAAAGATTGACTTAGGTTAGCACATGAAACTAAGAAAGAGAGATGTGCCTAAAGCGGCATGCAAGCAAACAGTGAACGCTAAGAGAAAAGGGAAGAGATGTTCGAAATTACTATCACAATCAAGCTGCCCCCCTACCCTATCTCTCAAACTCTAAAAGGGCCCGTCACTTCATTCGTACCTTCTTGGCTTAGGCTTCCAACTGAACTGACTTTATGGCCTTGCGTCACTAGCAGAAGCTAAGCACTTGAAAAGCGTGCTAAGAAAGGTTGCTTCTTTCTGTCGGCCTTTCTGTGCAAGAGTCCACCAGTAGTGTAGGAGAGGGTTACTGTAGAAGAGTCTTCCTATTTTTACGTAAGCTTTTTATTACCAGTCAAGTAGTACAACAGTAGTATCTCATCTTATAGCGCGGTGGGTCTCCTTTTGAATGAAATAGAAGAAACTCTTATCGAGATAAAAACGAGAGAGTTGGAGTAGGTGAGTTAGTCCTCACTGACCTGAGCGATTTCGATCACCTAGCAGGCCTTTGTTTTGGTAGGTAACATCGCTAAAGCGTATCATCATATTTGACTACAAAGGAAGGCACTCGAAGTGAGAGGGCACTGTCTTGTGCAACGAGAATTGGCCCTCTATCATCGGGCGAGGAAAGAGACCCCTTCCTTTTTGGGGGATCAAGTTCCTGACCCGAGACGCGTTCGTTGACAAAACCGCCGTAGGAATGGAGACCTTTCCCTCGAGCGGAGGCGAACTGATCAACGAGAAAGAGGCCCTACTCACTGCAAACGAATACACCACAAGATCGAAACTCATGCCTCTCTCGCATCAAGTGACCCCCACCACTACGTAGTGATTATATCAATCATGTACGGGGGCCCTCCATTCTGATTGGTATATCATGAAAAAATCAAGCCACTTGCACCAGGCGCACTGCGCTTTCCCTTGCTCAGATGCTCTTCTCAGTCTTGGAAAGGTGACCCGCCAAAGACAGAAGCCCTTTAACATGTTTACGATGACCTCTTAGAGAAAGGGGGTTCGATCAGTAGAGGGGACTACTTTGCCTCCCCGAAAGAAAAAGAGCCCCGCTGGATGACTGATCCCATTGATCATATAACTGGGAGGGAACGTGTCACATTAGAGGTGAACGATCAAAGATGTCCTCTAATTACCACGATGAGGCTGGTCCCCCTTTGATTTTAGTAGACTAAGCTATGAATATGAATGAAGAAATGAATGTCGGGTTCTTTCTTTCACTGCTAACCCCAATCAGTTTCAACATGCTGATACTTGCCCTTTCGTCGAGCCCCGAGCTTGTGGTCCTCCTTTTAGTGTGGGTTCCATTGGATGAATCTGTCAAGTCAAGGTCAACGTATGTAGCAGCAAGGATGGTGCATCGCCTATTTCTCATTCTCGCTCGGGAGCCAAAACAAAAACGCTGGCTACCTACTATACTGAACCTTCGACCAGGTATTCTACCCTTCTCGAATCGGAACCAACCACCCCACTCTAATAATAGGAGAAAGGAAAATGCTCGAACAGTTGAGCGGCCAGCAACTTTCGTACACAGAGATAGATTCATTCTTCGTACCTGGTCCAACTTCACAAGCCTTCGCGGGTTAGGCAGAAGTCTTCTTTGGTAGGACGGAATTTGACAAAGAAAAGAGAGTGCTCGACTGGAACAACGGCCAACAAAGACCCTAATTACATATAGCTCCTCCCCTTCCCTGATTTAAGGCTTAAAGAACCGGATGGCGGCTAGAAAGAAAGACGACCTCACCTTATCGTAGATGGTGTCAGTGAGAGCCACTTTAGTATCCCCCGTTGACCTTCTTTTGTGGATAGAATCTTCAATGAGTAGAAAGAAGCAACCTGACTAATAAAGGTGTTTGTTGAGTAAGGCCGTCTTTCGAGCCCAAGCCCCTTGTTTGTATAGGTTGGGTGCTTGAGCGCATCTTTCTCATATGGAGGGAGAAAGGCTTTCCTTGAGTTTGAAATCAATAAGGGGTTAGCGAGGCCGTTTTCTTGCGGGAGTGCTAATGCGCACCCTTACGTTTTCTTCGCTTGCTCTGTAGTACGAGCCTCATACGGAGCCGCGCCCCTTGAATATGATGAGAAGAAGAGGGGCTGCCCTCTTTTCTTTTCTGCATCAATCCTCCCACCTATTTTTCTTTTTGGGGATGTATAGCTCAGTTGGTAGAACATTGGGCTTTTAACCTAATGGTCGCAGGTTCAAGTCCTGCTATACCCAAACCTACCTTACACGAGACTCTTTTTAAGGATGCGTAGTAGCATTCAAAGATCACTCTTTGGCCTTTAGATTCACTTCTGGGCCAGATCTTAGCAGATGAATACTTGTTAGAGTAGAGAGGCACCGAAGGTGATAGAAAAAAGCAAATCTTCATCCTATCCCTTTGTCCTCAAGCTCGAACTCATAATAGTTTACGGGAAAGACGGTTGATCATGTAGTATCTTCATCCTATCCCTTTGTCCTCAAGCTCAAACTCATAATAGTTTACGGGAAAGACGGTCGATCATGTAGTTAACAACCCGTATTTACAGCAATTTCACCTTTCGAATGTAAATAACCAACCCTAATCCTCAATGGTATACTCCTCCTCCCTATCCTGTTAGAGTTTTTCCCGAATTCTGTTAATCTTTTTCCCCAAAATCCTCATCCTCCACTGCAGAACCCCAACCATACTTTGGTCGAAACCTAACAAGATGGATAGACAGATTACTTAACCGAAACCTGATCGGGAGAGAGAGAAAAAGAAACGACTATCTTGTTCCATCGCTTTCTCTAGCAATCGGCTCCTGGTGAGAACGAAAATCCTAGTTGGTGCAAACTGAGATCTTGAAGCTAAGGCTAAGGCCCTTCCTAAAGCGGGGACATAGTTTCTTGTTCAAATCCAAAGTCTTCAGTCTCCTCCCGGGCTAAGGCTGTAGTTCCAAATCAGGAATCTTAAACAATTTAGCTTAATATAGCATAGCAGATAATCTGATTCAGCTCCAAAGAAGAAAGAAAGGGGCGGGGCATCTTTCGCTTTCCTTTTGGGTTGCGAGTGCATGCGTCCACCACGGTCAGGGCTTTCATAGGTACCTTGTACGTAGTTAAGGTTCATCATTGTTTGGTCTTGCTTGATTCAAGACTAGACTGGAAACAACCCTATGACTGACCTAGCTCAAATTTGATGTTGATTCGGGCGGAGCGGGATAAAAGGTTTGGTTCAGGAGACAAATGAGATAGATGTTCAGAATAAACTGGATATGCTGCTGAGGGAAATACTGCTGCGAGAGAGGGTGGTACAGAAAGAATTAAGTGATTCTCACCTAAGACTGAACAGCGTTACGGTTGGGCTTCTTTAGAGGGAAGCAAGCGCGTCAAGCTAAGAATAAAACAATACCCGTCCACTATTTCATCGACTTTTGGAAAAAAGGAGGATTTCAGCTACCTACGGAAAACAGAGTCAACAAAGAAAGAAAATCGTGAAAGGTATACATAGTAGGCATGGAAGGAAGCACCATAAGCTACAAGCTCCCCATCAACCGCCTCGGTTCGAGGGTTTTTCCTTCGAGTCAGATCCACTCCTTTCATAAAACAAGGTCAAAATGACCGGCACAATGAGTCGCCTTTGAGCGATGCTTCTCCTGTCGACTCATAGAAACTCGAACCAATCTGTTTTCTTCCACTTTGAAGCATGTGACCGGCACTAGTGCTGCTGCAACAACCATCAACGGCAACAAGTGGCGTCATCGGATTCAGACTTCTGGTTTAGGTGATTCGGGAGCAAATGCGTCTCTATCTTTGGATTCTGAGTTGGATACTGACTTCATATTCTGCAGATTCCCTGGTGTTTGTGTATGCGTCTGTCGATGCGTCTTCGTATTCGGCTTTAGCTGAGACTGATCTTTCTCTAGATTCTTCTGATTCGGCATCTTCAAGAGTTTTAGTTGAACAGGCGCACTCACTAAAGGAAGCCTTCCGACCCGTAAGAGGCCTATTCCCATGGTTCGGATTGGGAAAGAGCGGGCACCGATCCTCTCTCTCTTTTAACCCTCCCTCGAAAGAGCTATTGCCGGGAATAGCAGGACAAAGACTCTCTTTTTCATATCTTGTGAAAACCAAACTCTGGTCTTCGGCCTCCAACTATCTTTCTTTAGCTAAGGACAAGCCAAGCTAGAAGTTAGAATAGAATTGAATAAAGTAATGAATGGTCGAGATCGATATCGCCGGGCTAGTGCGGCTCGAGGAGAAGATAGGAAGCTCGACTCCTCAAGGAAAGGGCTAACAAAGGCTTGACTGAAAGGGAAAGGGTAGGGGTTGGAAAGAAAATGGGATTCTGGTTCAAGCACTAGAAAGAGGAAAGAAAGGATTGTACACCATCAAGTATCTAGTTGCAGGGGGGACTGATTTCTGTAAGATCTGGGTAGATAAGTCAAGTTGCTCGAGGAGAAGAGGAGAGGGGCGATGAGACCGAGTTTATAGTGAAAGAAGGAGAGTCCATTCAATTAGAATAGGTTCAGGCAAATGAATTGTGAGACCATAAAGAAGAGGTTCAGGGGCGCTTTGTTTTCGTTTTCTTAACGCCTCATTTCCCTTTTCCCGAAACACTAACGAAATCGTGATTTCCTGAAGAATGTTAACTTCTATAATCCATAGAATAAAACAGCATCTTGGGTGAAGCAAAGAGTGGTTCAGTCAGAAGCATCTACCTCGCACTCAATCCAATAAGCAAGCACATAAGCAAGACGAATCGAATCTCTTTCTCTTTCAGTATTCAAAAATTAGGTAGGCAATCAGGGCTAAAGCACATACATATAGAGAGGAGCAAAAGACAGATGTGCCAGTTAGATAAGAATTTCCAGGATCCGCCGGTGGTATTTGATTGATCTCGTGCGGTACGAATGACTTTCAGAAATTCTACCCCGAAGAATACATTCTAGTAACTTCGAACTTTATTGAATCAACTGTCTTGAATGCAAGCAAAGCCCCTTTTGAAAAAGAGCTAGAAATGGGTATTAAACAAAGGACATAGTGGGATAGGTAAAACCTCTTCTTTCGAGTGAAAGGCCTTATGTTATGAGGGTCAACCTCCAAACCAAGGGCAACTAAGTGCCAAACTCTCCTCTATAATAAGGGTGGGGTATCCGAATCGACCTCCAACACTGATTCTGGATATCGTGATCTTGGATCCAGGTCCAGGTACTTTTTCAGATTCTGATTCTCTTGGGTACAATACCGAAGCTAAGTATAAGTAGATGAAAACAGCTTGACCAAGAGTTGCGTCAGCTGATTATTTCGCTAAGTCAGTAAAGCCGGAAAAGCCTTGTTGTAAAGGAGCTTGGGGTGAGACCCTTCTATTAAGGAGAGTTTAGTTTGGCAGATCGACTTATAGTTGCTTCGGATCTAGCATTTTTTGGGGATCAAAAAGAGAAAGGGTAAGACTACTCTCCTCTTTCAGTCTTTCCTGCCTTGAAGAACCAGATTTTTCAGATAGGAAGGGAATGAGGGCCGAACGAAGAAAGCATATGTCTTCTTTTCCTTTTATTTGTTTTGGTAATCACAGGAGTCGCTCCAGGGCCTGGAAAGCGTGAGCAAGTTCTCTTCTCTTGCTCTTGGTACAAACTTGGGACACCAAACAACCCTACTCTATCTCGCTGACACGAGGGAAGTGGAGTAAGCAGGGAAGCGCGCAAGTGCTATAGCTAGTCTCCTGGTTCTATTATCAGTGCGAGATAAAAAAGATATAGAATATATAAGTCCCCGCCTTGTACTGTAGAAGTAAGCTCACCAGCAAGGAGTAGTGAGGAATGAATTCAAACGGGAAAAAGAAAGGAAGGAAGGTTCTTTTAAGCCGCTGACAAACCGACTAATCCAGTATACCCAGCGTAGTAAGCTAATCCTGTAAGCAGACTTTGAGTTAGTAATCCAACCTTAAAACCAGGTTCTCTTCCTTAGTCTTATATCCGTAAGCAGTAAATAAAGCAAAGATAGAATTAGGATGGTATAGGAATCCCCTCTCTAACGTTCTAACCTCTAAGCCAGTAATGAGTCAGCCAATGGGATAGAAAATCTCATAAGTCAGGTAATATCGTAACCCGGGTTTTCTCTTTTTGAAAGTCCCACGGAAGAATCTAAATAAAGGGTCAGGGAATCCTAAATAAGCTTGAGACAGCGTGCTAGTTATAGTGCTAGAGCAAGAGTCAACGTGGGAGATCGATCTCACAAGCCTATATTTCAATATGACTGCTGCGAAGCACTACAAAAGCTAAGGAGGCTTTGATGGTAGCTAATTGAAGACCGAGACAATCTGAGCATCTGGCGAATCCAATCCGTACAACCGGTAATTGACAAAGAAGTTCTTATTCGTAAGTCCCAGACTTGCCTACTTACTTCTGTCAATCAGTCAGACATGCCATGTTTAGGCTAATTATCCTATAGATCAATAACTATGAATAGAATAGTGTCTGAGCTAATAATCTCATTGGCTTAAATAGTCATGATCTTGCCACTATGTTAGTTGGATTCGTGAAAACATAACATCTTCTTCTTTTACCAGTTACCCGCTTTTGTCAAAAAAGTCCTAAGACCGGTAATGCAGCATTTAGAGAGATAAGCGAAGTCAGGGCCTAAAGACTGTTTGTTACCAATAGCAATAGTCAGTTTCAAAGAAGTTCCTTAACTCACTCATATCATTCTGCCTTAGGTCAAGGCTACATTTCTCTTGAAATGGAATGAACTTATTCTCGGGTAAACAATGTATGACTTCTAGCTTCAAAAAGTTCTATAACATCTCTTCACATATAAAGGATGATGATGAGGCCTGGAATTCTATTCACTGCTTGAGTTGTGATTGAGAGAGTTCCTTAGAAAATGAAGACCACAGGGCGAGTTTCACTTTCACATCATGATCGAAAAGGCAAGTCAGAAAAAAGATTAGGTCTTATTCGTGGTGGAGTGCTTCAAAATCCATGGGGTTATGTTACGAATGAAGAGAGGGCTACTAGAACTAGAAAACCGGGGATGATGTAAACCATGTACGTTCGGATTACAATAGGTAAAGAGGGTAAGATATATATATATATAGCTTGACTTCACTCTTTCGGTCTTACGTGGAGGATGTGGTTGGCCCATTTCGGTTTCTAACTCTTTCTCGTACAGGGCCTCTTTCTTTGGAGAGCTTAGTTTCCAATCCCCCTTCGTGAAGAGACAAGGGATGTCCACTTCTAATAATGGGTGTTCTGAGACGATTCCGGCAATTACACCGCCCTAAGTGAGTCAGGCAACTTCTACATGCTTTTTGTCTCTCGTATCAGACCTAATCTTCAGCTATGCGGGTAGCATGCACACCCAAGGGAGAGTATGTTAGTATGGTGCTTCAACAAAGTCTTGTTCCGCTTGCCTTTACTCACCAAAGAAGAAAAGGGTTGTTCTCAGACTGAGAGTTCCTAGAAAGCATATCAGAGAACAATTTTGTGTAACCCCTTTCTTTTCAGGCTCGAGGCTCTGTCTGATCTTCCAAGAATATGTATGGTTCATTCTCTATTCACATTTAAATTATTAAATAGAAAGTGGTACCCTCATTTTATAAGACTACCTCAAGCCCCCTCAGTGGAATGATTTTGCTATGTTGATTCTTCAGAGAAGGGAGTAGATAACTCTTTCAAACAATGATGGTCCGGGTCCCCAAAAAGAAAGTCTCCATGAAAGGAAAGGGGAGGAATCCTCCTAGTTAGCAGGTGGGAATACTTTCCCAGGAAAGGGCAATGGAGGGGTGCCATTGAAACAATTTCTACCTTATAGCCTTTGAAAGCTGGTACAATGAGTTTGATATAAAAGGAAGCCTTTCGATCTAGTATTCAGCCCGTCAGACTACATGGGAATCTTCCTATGGGTTTCCAACACTCAATCCCCATGCAAAACTCTTAGATTGCAAGGCTTCTTTGGTTCGTTATACGCTTTAGGGAAGTCCTTATTTGACAGTATAGCTTAGCTTATTTAGTCAATGCCTATAGTCAATACAAATACAAACTCTATCCCTCCCAGAAATTATGTACTAGGGAAGAAAGAGACTACAACAATTGGAACTATCTCGCCGGCAGAAGAAATAGGACTCCCGGGCAGATCAGGTACAAGCTCCCCAGGGCAAGAAAGAAGCAATGTATTGACAAACAGTAAGGATAACTAACTACATCTATCACTTCCACTTATGGCCTTTCATTGAGAGCAAATGGCCTGAAAACTAGTTCCGGCACCAATAGAAAAAGAAGAAAGAGGCTTTCTTTTCTTTACTTTACCTGTCAAGCTCAGGGAATATCAGAAAAGGATTTCATTGACTCGACTGTAAAGGAATAGGGAATGTTGATTCTCCCTTCTCCCTATTTATTCACTGTAAACTCGAATTAAGCTTGATTTCCTCTTTCCTTCCTGATTCTGCTTTTCTTTTCTTTACTCTACCTGTCAAGTTTAGGTAATAAATAGAGTCAAAGGTTTAGGTTCATGAGCAAATCTTTCTTTCATTTTCAAAATCTTTCAAGCTTCATCAAAGGAAAGAAAAGAGAAGAGACTGAGTTCAACAAACACCCACTGACACAATCTCGGGCCGTACTTTCTTCTCGAATTCCTCTGTCTTCCCGGAGCTACCTGTCTTTGAACTTCATTCCTCAATTGATAGATTGAGCTTTCATTTCACACTTCCTCCTAAATCTTCCATATTCCCTACTGGGTGAGCCTCACGACTTCCCTTTCACTCCGGACTAGCTTCGCCTGCGATAAATTGAACAAGTGACTCACTTCTCTAGAGCTTGACTAGAAACTAGAAAGAGCTTTGACTTCGTTCAGTGCGCTGCCTAGAATTCGATTCTTGACTGGTGCTATCTATAAACCAACAATCTAAAGCCTTGAGCAGAATCTGAGCTTTCGCTTCTATTGGTCGATTTAGCTTCAACTTATTCATTCAATTTTGTTATTGTTTTTCACTTATTTATTAGATTTCAAATTCTTCTTGTTTGTTGAAGATTTTCGGGCCCCGCTTTGACTTCTTTTATTCTTGCTTCTATCTTGAGTACCTATTGAAAGTGAGAATTGAATTATCGAAGGTACGTTGGTAAACTACCTGGCTAACACTCGTGAGAAAGGTCTTTGACTAAACCTGCTAACAAAAAGGGTGTGGTTTGACTGGGGGGTAAACCACCTAGAATGACTATGGCTTGCTTGTTATTAAAAACTGATGAAAGGTAGATTGGCTTGCCTCAATGATAGCTAAATCTTTCATATTGAATTGACCACCTATAGTAGACAGACTAAAGATAAAGAGTAGCCCTGCTTCTTCTTCTTCGCTCCCTCTCCTAAGATTCTCTGTTTCGTGGCCGATAACTCGATTCGAGATTAGAAAGCCCAGCTCCTTTGAGCAAGTTCACTATGAATTGCATTACCTTCTATATATCTCTCGCCTATTCCTTTCCGTTAACTATTTATTGAGATATCTCACACCATCCTATAACTAGCCTTACCGCAAATATCAAGCGAGGAGAACTATTTTGAATTACCCGACTATCGGCTTACTCTTAGAGTGTAGAGTGACTCTTCTCCGGAAGCTTCTAGCCAGTCTGGTCTGACTATTTATTCTAGATAGGGGTCAAGCAAATACTGGAACTGCTGGCAAAGCGGTCCTTTCTTCAAACACTAATGTGGTAGGAACACATTCTTCGAGCAGTATTTTGACTTGAAAGAAAGTCAAAGCTATAGGCTAGTTGCAGTGCCATCTGAATCTTCTAGTTTGCCGCGGACTCTACTCTTAGCCTTTCTCTCACCGCTAACGTAGTTCTACTTCTATTATTTCGTTTTTCTTTCTTTAAACCTATCATGATGTTATTGTTATAATCTGATATTCTATTCATTCGATAATAAATCCATACTAGATTCGTTGGGATAGATATATATAACCCAACCGATATAAAGAATGCTACCATCAAACTTAAACCAACATCAACCAAGCATTTCTGAATCTTAAAGATAGTACTTCTTTCGGTCATTCATCAAAAGGAAACACTTGTTTGGAATTTGCTGAATTGAGCCAAATTTGGGATTCTTTCTTCATTTGAATTCGAAGTCGAGTCTATTTCTCTTTCGTTATTCAAAGAAAATCACAAAGAAAAAGAAAATAGATTTGATACCTTGTCTAGAACTCATGTTTGAAAGAAATATTCGATCACATAGAGTCATGAAGTTCAGTGGGTTAATTCAAAATTCACAGTTGATAAATGACAAAAAAGAAAGAAAGCCTCGACTCCTCTTTTTGATCTTGCATCTATAGTCTTTTTACCCTGGTGGATTTCTCTCTTATTTACTAAAAGTATGGAATCTTGGGTTATGGTCGAATGCTGGTCAATCCGAAATTTTGTTGAATGATGAAATCTTCTATAAAAGTTCATAGAATTGGTGGAGGAAATCCTCTTTTCGGACGAAATGATCAAAGAAAGAATTCGGAGACACATCTACAATCCTATAGCCTATAGGAATCCACAAAGAAAGGATCCAATTAATCAAGATACATAAGGAGGGTCGTATCCATACGATTTTGCAGTTCTCAACAAATAGAATATGTGTTATTATTCTAAACGGTTATTCTATTTTAGGGAATGAAGAACTTGATATTCTTATGGGCTCAAGAATTCCTATCTAATTTCAGTGATACAGTCAAAGCTTTTTGATTCCTTTATTAAATTAACCGATTTATGTATCGGATTTCATTCGCCCCACGGTTTGGACTAATGATTGGTTCTGTCTACAAAGATTTTGGGTTTATTCTGATCAAATTATATCAGGTCTTGTTTCCACTTTTCCAGTTATTCTCGATACTAGACTATTTGCAAATCTTGGATTTTCCGTTATTTAAATCGTCTATCTTCGTCACTTGTAGCTTGTAGTTATTTCTCATTCAATGAATGATTGATAAATGATCTATCTACCGATATTATGAAAATCAAAGGCGAATGTTTCAGACTTTGTAGTTCTACATAAACTCAAATCCTATATTGAGGATTTTCATAGTTTTCATCCTAGAGAAGCGACTGGGCATATTGTATGTGCCAATTTCCATTTAGCTAGTAAGCCCGGTGGGATATTGAGGTTCCACAAGCAGTACTTCCGGATACTGTTCAGTGTTCGAATTCCTCTTATGATAAGCTGCAAGTGAAACAAGTTCTTGCTAATGGTAAGAAAGGGGGGTTTGAATGTGTGGGTTGTTCTTATTTTACCGGAGGGGTTTGAATTAGCTCTTTGCGATCGTATTTCTACTGAGATGAAAGAAAAGATAGGCAATTTGTCTTTATAGTGAAATCGCCTTTCCTTTCTATTTTCATTCCCTTCGCTTCATCTTTCCCTTACCTTGACCTTCACATGAATGGATTGATTGGGGAAGGAATGCTGTCTGAGAGTCTGATTCTGCTTTCACTCTTCTCAAGAAAGGAGGCCACAAAACAAAGGGGAGTGCTTGCTTTTCCTGTTAGAGATGCTTAATAAGAGCTCTGCAGATCTTTTCATGATAGAGGAAGGGTCCGAAGGAGATTGCAAATCCAGACCTAGCATCGAATGAAAGAACTTGCTGACAAAGACAGAACTGAGAGAGTGAAACTGATTGGGTTTATCTCAGGCTAAGGCCAACTAAGCTGCATTCAGTCAAGGTTCAAGCCCTGGCTAACTTGACTTAAATGTTGAAACAACTCTCCTTTTCTTTCGTTAGCTCACTTAATAGCTCATCGGACCAGGAGACCGGTAAGCCAAGAGCAGAGAGTTTTTGATAGGCTTAGGGCTGATAGGCTTAGAGCTCCTACGTTCACAAGGGTTATTCCAACAAGACTAAAGAACATCTGGACTAGGCCCGCCCACTTACTGATTCAACAAGGCTTACTGATATGCCATCATTACGTATATGATCACTCTTCTAAGAACGGTTCCTCTTCCAGCAGCCCTTAGACCACTCTCGTCTTTTCACCTTTGATATTTCTGCTATTGAATTTGAATCAGGGATTCATACTAAGTAAGGAAAGCTTTTGAATTGATCTGCAAGCTTAGAACTAGTAGCAAGTTTTCAAAAAGAACCTAGAATCTGATTTTATTTCAACGAATACGATTAGAAGTTGTTTGAACTCCTACTACTCTTAGATTAACTAGATTAAGGCATAATGTAAACCTTGTCCTATTCCATGCTTCTGATTCAATTGCTCACAGTGGCAAAGAGCCTTTTTCTATTAGTTCCACAGCGGATTCTGTAAAAGTGGATTCGATTCCCTCCATCCATCACATTTATCGGTTTTGATTGAGCAACTAGGTATTGCACCTTCACGTTTTCGCCAGGCTCCCTCACTTCTTGTTCTACCCGGTCTAACCTAAGAAGATGTGCCAAAGAGCTTATTCGAGAACACTTCTTTCATAAACAACCTATCCGCTCTTCCTGGTGCTCTCACTTCCTTGCTTCGAGGAGCATAATGCTGCGTAGTTGAAGGGGACAGAGATGTAGAGATGGCGAACCACTACCGCTAGGTGCTAAGGCTTCAACAAGTGAATGAGGAAGACCGATGAATAGACCGCCTTTCCCAACAAAGGGAAGGGGGAAGAGTTCTACCAAACAACGGCTTACATAAAGGAAAGAAGAGCTGCTTGCGCTGAAGGACAAACTAGAGGAAATGAATGAGTATTACTGCTGCGAAGAAGATCAATGGAGAGGCTTCGAAGCCAACGATTATAAGTTCTCTATTCCACTTCATATTGAAAGAAGGAGTCTGGAAGATCGTACCAAGAAGTATAAAGAAATACTGAGCAAAGGTATGGCTCCCTTAACGCAGTTCCTTAGAGAGGAAGAAAAGCAAAGAGTAGATCAAGACTTCGATCGCCAGTGGCAGGGGAGGCACTATACTTTGCTAAACAAATAAGGTGCCAAGAAGCAATAGAGCCCACTAAAGAAAGAGTTTCAACCCAGTGATTTCGGGTCGAAAAAAGGTGAAAGGACAGTCCGCTAGGGTCCGAAGGGCCGGTCCAACTAGCTATTTACAATAGTAGGAAGGGCATTGGGAAGGTCAATCCATTTATTCAGGTGAACTAGATCATAAGGAAAGACTCTATAGGTGAAGTGGAATAATCAATCCTCCGGTCTAGTGAGCGTATATGCCTCCTTCGCCTCCGGCTTCTAGCCTTCTTAGCTTCGCTACCCCTGCCCTATGGTCCGTCAAGAGAAAGAAAGAAAGAAAGGGTTGGCCCATAGGTGAAGCAAAGAAAGAAGATAACCTTACCCAGTTGTGCGTTAAGCAATTACCATTCCATAGCGGATTATAAAGAAAGAAGATGGATTCCCCTCCCGAAGATCAGTCGGCTATCCTGTTTTCGTCCCGGGTTGACAAATGCAAATCAAATTCTTTGATACACAACTGTTAAAAAAAACCTCCCTTTGGACAGAAGAATGGGAAAGACAATTCTGATTCTATTCTATCCATAAAGTTCTACTACCTTTGATACGTGGGCGAGAAAGTCAGATGCTTGCTTCCTTCTGTCGGCTCTGGGGCTCTTAGGGAGTTCTCTTGCACTCCCGTAGGACAACTATCTTCTTACCGAGAGGGAAAGGGGTTTAATCAATTATCTTCCTTGTAAAGAGAAAAGAACTATACATGCTCTTGCGATAGTCTTGATCAATCGACTCTCCTACCTAAATCATCTCAATTATAGCACTTATACACTCCAAACGAAAGAGGTTATTACCGAGAGAGCCCGCGTACTGCACAGTACTTTAGTTGACAGTGAAAGCTATCTGAGTCAGATTTCAAATGAGTATCCCCAGCGGTTCCGTTGCAGGTGGGTGCCGGTCCCCAGATGGTCTAAGTCCTTTTCTGACTTGAAAAAGAACAACAAAAAGTAGACAGGGGAAGGTCAGATGATATAAGAAAAATCACCCATGAAGCATGGAAGGGCGTTGAGCGGGAGGAATAAAGCAGACAGACGTTCACTTGAAGCCGGGGGCGGGAAGCCCATGTAGCGGTATTCACTAAAGAAAGCATTTATGAAACCCGTTCGTATCCTCGGGAATGAAACTAGTGCTCGGGGAGGGACGTAATGAAATGAATAAAGATTAGATAGAATACTAGACAAGCTATATCTATAGAAGACTGTCATAGAACATAGAAGAGATCTGATAAATGCCTACAGTGATTACCAGGCTAAAATAAGAACCATAGAGCACCGCGGCTTGGTTTCTATTCTATATCTTTCCTTTTCATTCCATTTGTGTTGTGACGAAGACTCGGGTTGTCTTAACTAGGTGCTACACCTCAAAGCGTAATTCGATCTAAGATGAACTGGTTTGGTCGGCCTTGGGACAGTCAAAAGAACGAAACTAGTTATCCTACCTTCTCTGCTTTCTTCTTTCGCCCAGATTCCCCATGGGTGAGGAGCTAGAATCAATGTTTTTATATATGATATGAGAAACCTGATCCCTTTCGAGTCTTTCATTCCACACTTTCTGTCCATGTCTGGTCACTTAAAACGCTTTCTTCTCCGATGATAGAAAAAGGTAAGAAATAGATAGGGAAAGAAGACTAAAAAAGACTCTTAGCAAGTAGTGCCTCCACGTCCTCAGGCAATGCACCACAGCTGTCATCTCTTTCTCTGTCCCGAAGGAGAGCTGATTTTAAGCAGGTAAAGAGCTGGTAGTG
Organism: Cucurbita maxima; assembly: GCF_002738345.1. Classification (NCBI taxonomy): domain Eukaryota; kingdom Viridiplantae; phylum Streptophyta; class Magnoliopsida; order Cucurbitales; family Cucurbitaceae; genus Cucurbita; species Cucurbita maxima. The sequence continues at coordinate 329,541 of NW_019272078.1, read as the reverse complement.
AGGGTCTTCCATTAGTTGTCCTGTTGCTTGAGTTCTGAGACGAAGATCAGGCTTGGCTTTGAAGGGACATAGAGAAGAACGAGGCATCTACGATTCGGAGATCCAGTTGTGCTTGCTGCCTATCCACTTGGCGAGGCAGAGGCTCTGTGCAAGAGTGGAAGGTATTCCTTGTGCCTTTGGCTGCTCTTCTTAGCCTTAGCCTAGCCAGTTCCTTAAGTGGTCATTCAATTCATGATTGGCTTAGTCAATCCGTTCACTTGCCTGTGGCTTTCCCTACCCCTTTTAGTTTAGTAGTGCTTTAGTCATTCCCGAACCCCCTCCTCCCTCTTCTTTTCAGTCGAGACTGATTCTGAACCTTTACAGGAGAGTAAATTGTTTAGAATCAAACTTAACCACTCCGAAACCTATTTATCGAGTTCAAGAAGGGAGAGGAGAGAATATGTGAGACCGAGTTTATAGGAGAGAAAATTAATTAGCTGCTTTACCTTTGACTCTATTCCCCGAGAAGGAAGCTTACAATTTATGCCTTTGGGTTACTCTCGACAAATTCTTCTTTTCTTACTATTACGAATGTAACAGCTTAGAATAAGACAAGAGCTAACAGGTGACGGTCAAGGTATCTCCACATTTCCAACCGATAGGGAGAGGATTGATTGAATATGATGCAAGACTGTAAAGGAGAAGGAAGCGAACAATTTATGCCTTTGAGCTTACGAGAGACAAATGATGATTTGATTACGAAAATCTTCTTTTTCAGTTCAATCAGGTGAACGAGAGAATAGGAACAGGAGTAAGTAGCTCGACTCTAAAGGTGAAGGATAATGAATAAGGAAGAGTATTGATCTTTTTCTTTTACCGACTGTAAAGGGGAAGTAGCTCTTTTTCGGTTTCTTCTTCTTTTCTTACTGTAAAGGAGAATGAATCTTGTTTCGTCTTCTTTTCTTTGAGAAAGGTAAACTCTAACTCTAAGCTTTCTTTCCTTTGATTCTAGAACTGTAAGGAAAAGGGTTGGTTTCGGTTTCTTCTTCTTCTTTTCTCTCCTGTAAAGAAAAAGAAGGTGAAGGTGAAGGTGAAGGTTTTCGGTTCAGTCTTGAAAAGTAGCTAAGGATTGAATTCTTTTACTCTCCTGTAAAGCAGCTAATGAATGGATTCCCCCTTCAAACACTGTATAGGTTCTGGAGTGAAGGATCATTAATCTTGTTGAGTTGAGTCTTTCACAGCATCTAATTCATTTCTTCTTGTCTTGCTTTCGGATTGACTTCCTCTTCACAATCACTTCTTTCTAATAACTCACAATCACTAACGGGGATAGAGGTTCAGTCGCTTTACCTGATTCTCAATCTATTTCCCTTGTTCAAGAGTGAAAGCGAGCCAGCCAGTTTCGGTGATTGAGTTCAGGAGTTTACAGTCGAGTAAATGAATTAGTACAATGAAGGGAGAGCCCATTCATTGAATATGCTTTCCTTTGGTCAAGAATAGTTCAACCTAAGGGAAATGGCCTAAGAAATAGGGAGAGGTGAACAAAGAGTTAAGTCTCATTCATTCATTTACAGGCAGGCAGGAGAGGAAAAGAGTGAAAGAAGGTTCAGGGAAGGTTAATTAATAAATCAAGGTTCAGGGGCAGGGGCGAAGAAGCTCCACGAGAAGAGGCGCGAAGTGGCTCGACTGTAAAGGAGAGGAGAGGGATGAAGCCACGAGACCGAGTTGGAGAGGTGAAGGAAATGGAATTGAAGCTGCTTTACCTTGTTTACTGTGAAAGAATAACTCATAAGAATCATCCTCCAGTTTACCTCCTGAAATAAGGGAAGGGAATAGAGGTGAGGGAGGGAAATCTGGTTCGTGAAGTAGTGATTTCGTTTACCGAGTAAAAGAGAAAGAATAAGAAACAATCATTGAAGGTAATATCAGGGAAGGAGAAGAGAAAGAATTAAGGCAATAGCGGGTCGGTCAGGAGTGAAAGCAAGCAAGAAAGCCAGCCAGTTCCGTAAACTCTCTCTCTCTCATTCTTCTTTTATCTTGAAAAGCAGCTAATTCATTTCCGACTCTCCCCTCTTGAACTGTAAACTCTCATTCATCTTTCGTCTTTCCTCTTCGTTCCTCTCCTGTCAGCTAACTCCTGAATTTCTTCTTTAACTGTAAAGAAAGGTTAGCTTTACCTCTTGTCTTGCTTGAGTCTTTCAAACACTGTCCGCTAACTCCTGAATTTCTTCTTTAACTGCTAACTCCTTCATTTCTTCTTGTTTCGTCTCCCTATCACTGTAAAGGAATAGAATATCTTCTTCGGATTGTTTCTCGTCAGTTTCAGGGGAAGGTTTTCTCTTGAGTCTTTCGTCTCCTTTCCTATATTATTGATGGATAGGCTGGCTGCACTCCCTTTGAGGTAAGAACAGTTCCTTTTGATTCAATTGCAAGAAAACAACCTCTTTTTAGAGTTTGATATGAAGACTAAGCCAAACAGTCTATTTATGCATACAGATTCCTCAAAAATGAGAAGCATCACCATCACTCTGTCTGTAGGCTGTTGGATGCCCTTCTTCCTAGCAACAAGATCAGATCAAGAATAGCCAACTAGGAAAGCACAGTCAGACTAGTGCCACGCCCAAAGCACCAAAACTGCTTATTCCGCTAAAACAGTAAAGAGACAAGACCTCTTATGCCGGAAAAGAAAGTCAAGTGCTAACGTGCAGCTCCCATTCCTACACCAAGAGAAAGCCTAAGAGAAGACCATGCTACCAGTCCTAGCTGGCACCGAAGCCAAGGGAAATTGAACAAGAGGAATGAAAGAAGAGCTTAGTCGTATTCAATGCAGGACGACCCAGCCTCCCAGATCCGCATCAGCGAGTGGTGTGACGACGACCAACTTGATTGAAAATAACGATTTGAATGTAATTGCCTCGGAAAAAGAGAGAACAAGCGGAACATCTTTATCTATTATATGAGAGGACGGCTGCCACTTCCGTATTACCATTTATTTAGACAATCCCCGATCCTTACTAGACTAGATAGGGGTCAGGAGATTCTGATTAGTGTCAAATAGCCCTAGCCTCATTCACTCCCGGTGAAATAGCAGCTACGCCCCTTGGTCCCGAGCGTTTGAACGAATCCTAGTCTCTTGAGCTCTTTATGTATGGCAGCTATTCTATATCGATTCCTAATAGGATTGGAAAATCATTCTTTGTTAAGACAAATGAGAGATTGGAAATTCTAGAGAAAAGCAAGGTTTGTAACCCCCTAACCCAGACCAGGATGTGCCTTTCTCCCTAAGCCTAAAAGCAAGTCAAGCAGTAAGAAAACCCATATCCCTTGAGTGCGTCTTTTTTTTATGATCTCGTTTTCTCAGATAGGACAGTTCAGGGGCAGGTGTCTTCGATATGCGATATCCGAGACTCTTTCTCAAGTGGGTATGAGATATCCGGTATGCGATGCGAGATGCGCTTTTCGAACAGGCTATATTGCTTTATCTCTCTGTCCTTTCTTTCTGTCCTCCCGACCTAAGCTTGACTAAAAAGGGCTTGTCTTCAACTCCGGGGGTTGGCTAGTTGGAAGGGATTGCTTTCTGCCGTCTGTTTTTCCCTTCGAGATCTTCTCTTAGAAAAGTAGGTTCAAGTCACACTTTTGACTTGCTACAAGCTGGGCTTAGGGACTGCAGTCAGCCGCTTCCCCTGTAGTCGTCAGCTAGTTCTTGACAGATCCGATCGGGTGTTCATAATCTGGAGTAAAAGGATTCGAACCTTTGCATGCCGGTACCAAAAACCGATGCCTTACCACTTGGCTATACTCCATACGGCCTTGTTTTGGACGGTAGAAGGGGAGAGGGGGAAGGGAGAAGCAGGGCGAGACCGAAGGGAGAAGAGACGTGCAAGAACGCAAGGATATAGCAAGTAAGAAGCAAGATTCTCTCTTGTTTGTTGGACCGACTACAACAAGCTCGCGACTAATAGAAAGAAACGGTAAGCTCTACTCTGTTCTATTTGCTTGCAACAATGCTATACCTATCAAAGTTGGCGAACGCTTCTGTAACCTTAGACTCGTTACGCTGTTCGACTGAACTCGTTGGCTCCGCGTCCACCGAAAGTAGGTTACCTTCGTCACCGTCAGCATTTTGTATTCTCTCGTTCACTTCAAGCCTTTGGTGTAATGATGACTCGTAAGCCCTGAAGAAAGAAAAACAGCAAAAAAAGAAATGGTTGCGGGAAACGACGTTCCCTTTGTAAAGTCGACCTTTTCCTTTTCTAACTAATGTGAGTTTACATGAAATGGATCACGGAAGAAGACGTATCCAATGAATGAATGATTCAATCCCCTCCCACCCACACGGGTTCTTCGATTCTATTGAAGGGGTTCCCCTTCTTCTATGTGAGGTAGGGCGTACGTCAGAGCGGAACCTATCTCGAATGCGGAGCGCCGGCTACGGCCTTAGATACAGTTACCATGCTTACCAGCTCTGACCATTGCCATAGATATGGGGGGTAGGCGAAGGTAGCTTGCTTCTCTTCTCCTAGGCTACCAGCACATGTGACTCGGGAAGAAAAGGCAGCGAGCGATTCTTCGCTTTCTTGTTCTCGCCCAGCTCTTTTTCTTTTCTTATTATTTATTATTTCTTAGAAAAAAGAAGAAGCTCCTAAATCAGCATAGGGCAAAATCAGTTGCACGAGAACTGTACTAACCTGTCGCCGGTGACTTGGGCTCCGTAGGAGAAGAAAGAAGGTTCGGGGCAAATTGATAATGAAGCGAAGGTCCCCCTTACTCCCTATTCTCTCTTAAAGCTTTAGAAAGCTCTAACTAAGATAAAGTGTTGGTTAAGAACTATTTACTGTAAACCATAGCAGTGATAATCACCGGTCACTATACTGGGGGGCGAGACATGACCGTGACTGAAGATTCAAGTACCATTGAAAAGACCAAAGGAACGGGGGGAATGACTACCTGTAATAAAGCACAGGCTAATAGACCAGAAGAAGCAAGGCTTAGATTACTAGATCCTGGACTACCTGTAGGGCGGGCTTTCAAGACAGAGATGCACTACTCCATCTGGAAAGAGCTTTACCTCGTGGAGAAAGAGAAGAACACCTGATTTAAAGTCAAGGCCAGAAGGGAATCAAAAATCAATAGAAAAAAGACCTCCCGGCGGGACTCTACTACTGGGTCTTATTCTATCTCAAACTCGGATTAGGAAGAGTGCCCTTGAACTACAGATCAATCATAATACACAATNCAAAAAAAAAAAAAAAAAAAAATCGATTCTAGACGAGAAAGAAAAAAAGGGGGGAGGGGAAGAGGTCTTTTCTCAGATAGGAGAGGGCAGGGATTGAGAGGTGAATGAATTAGATTAGCTGCTTTACCGATCTGTGATCACTTTTTAGATGTGTGTTTTCACTCTTTTTAGATTTGCAACTTTTGCCCCACTCTTTTTAGATTTGCAACTTTTGCCCCACAATGTGTGTGTTTTCACACTTTGTATTTGAACCTAAGACGTGATCACTTTTTAGATTTGCAACTTTTGCCCCACAATGTGTGTGTTTTCACACTTTATATTTTCTTCTACTTGAACCCACTTGAGCTATTCAACTTGACTATTGATAAAATTGGCTCCTCCGAAATGATATACCACCGATGGCTTCAACCTGGCTCTGCTACCACTTGATGACTCTGGCAATTCGGAAGAAAACGTTGACGAAAAAACTAGCCGTAGCCGAAGGTTTCTTCGAAAGAAAAAATAGTAGAAGTAAAAGGAGAGAGGGGAGAGATTTGCTGAAGACTCGATGTTTTATTTCTTTTTAGTTGAATTCTTTAAATAGAAAAGTGGCGAAGACTTCGCCTTGGCCAAAAATTGCAGCTAGAATTAAGCTCTTCCATTGGCGTGAATTCAGAAATTTTGAGACGTCAAAACAACCTAATTGAATAGAGAAGTTTGCATTGACGACGCCATTCCTCTCACTCTGAGATAGCCTCGAAATAGTCGTGGATGTAGAAGACCACTAACGGTGCTGCTTTCACCATTGAAATATCTATTACCCACAAGCTCATAGCCCAACAACCCACGATCCATTCCTGAACACACAGTCCTGCCCACAAGAATGTTCCATTCCGATTTGGCCCTACCCAACTACCCAACCACGACCAGACCTGAACACCTATTCCTCTCCTTCGACTGTGGACGTGCTCGATGTGTGCTCTGCCTCACTACAGCTCATCAGCTTAGCTTCGGCGCATGTGGTGGCTCATTCGGCTCGACTTCTTGGCTCGCTTTGGTGGGGCTTAACGGCTCGGATCGATGGCTTGGCGGCTCGACTTCTCAGCTTAGGCAGCTCAGTATACAAACTATATACCGTTTTCCAAGTTTTTGACCCTTTTGAAGGCATGTTTGACCCTATTAATGGTATTTAAGGTCGGTAAGACTACCTTTAACTCAATTTTAAATAGTTTTAAGCCTTATATTGGAAATAGTCGATATGTTTAGCTAGACTAAGATATAGATATGCCCTAAATATACGATATGGTTTGACATAGGTTAAATTAAACATTGAAGTATAGTCTTCTAAACAACTATAGAGTGAGTGCCCCATGACCCCCTACGTGCACTATATTATTTATGTTACATGTAAGATCTTAAACAACTAATTACATGCTCAATGCGTGTTCGAGAGCACGGTACTCAGGCTTACCAAGCTCTAGGATCTTAAACTTTTTCGTAGAGGTCTAAAATGAATCAAGAACCTTCAGTGTGTAAGACTTACGCGATAACCAACTACACCAAGACACCGTTGAAAGCCTCCCAAGAAGGTGAGACAAACTATGGAGTTAAGCCAAAACTTCCTAAAGCCTAGATAAAAGCCTGGGGAAACCTACCAGGAACTGGATGCAATGAGAGCCTAAAAGTAGGTTACTTACCGAGTACATTTTTATGAACTACATTTTAGATTTCTTTTCCAGGTCAACGTTAACTGACGCTCGAGGTGGGGGAGCATTTGAGAGTTGCATTGGAACTTTGAGAGTTTTTTATAAGTGTCGAACCGATCTGTGTACTTTGGGTCTTTTATATTTCGTTCGAAACAGTACCCTGAACCCTTTCTTCGCTTGTAACAAACCTTTAACAACACATGTTTGCATTCCCTTTCAATTTGATCTAGTCGAAGTGTTGTTTGATTTTAAATTGCATTATTATAATGTTTAATTTAATTTTACTTTTAGTTTTCTTTTCGTCTTTGAGATTTGAAGCCTCGAAAATCACGTCACGAAAGACTCAATGACTCTTCGTCTAGCGAAAATAGTTTGTTGGACAATTCAACCTAGACCTCTGATACTAAGTCTAGTTCATAAATTTCTTGGCTAAATCAAACATATAACTTGCTCACAATCATTCCACCTTAGTCCTTGATTTGTACAACTATATCTTCAATAAAAGTCCAAACAATTAATTATATACTCAATGTGTGTTTGAGGGCACGATTCTCGGGCTCATCAAGCTCTAAGGCTCTTAAATTTGTCATAGAGGTCTAAATTAAATCAAAATGTGTGTTTGAGGGAATGATTCTCGGGCTTATCAAGCTCTAAGGCTTTTGAACTTCGTCGTAGAGGTCTAAAATGAATCAATGTGTGTTTGAGTAACAACACATGTTTGCATTGCCTTTCAATTTGATCTAGTCGAAGTGTTGTTTGATTTTAAATTGCATTATTTTAATGTTTAATTTAATTTTACTTTTAATTTTCTTTTTGTCACGGTTTGAGATTTGAAGCCTCGGAAATAACGTCACGAAAGACTCAATGACTCTTTGTCTAGTGAAAATGGTCTGTTGGACCAATCAACCTAGACCTCTATCCTAAGTTTAGTTCATAAATTTCTTGGCTAAATCAAGCATTTAACGTGCTCACAATCATTCCGCCTTAGTCCTTGTTGGTTCATACAGGTATTTATTTAATAAAAGTCCAAACAATTAATTACATGCTCAATGTGTGTTCGGCACGGTTCTCGGGCTTATCAAGCTCAAAGGCTCTTGAACTTCGTCGTAGAGGTCTAAAATGAATCGAGATTATAAATATAAAAATAAAAATAAAAATTGCAAAAGATGGTGACGCCTAGACTTGAACTGGGGACCTTTAGTGTGTTAGACTGACGTGATAACCAACTACACCACGACACCGTTGGAAGCCTCCCCAAAAGGTCAGCCAAATTATAGAGTTAAACCCAAACTTCCTAGAGCCTAGAGAAAAGCCCGTGGAAACCTACCTGGAACTGGATGCGATGAGAGCCTACAAGTAGGCTGCTCACCGAGTACTTTTTTACTCACTGCATTTTAGATTTCTTTTTCAGGTCTTCGCTAACTGTCGCTCGAGGTGGGGGAGCGTTTGAGAGCTGCATTGTCACTTGAGGGTCGTTTATGAGTGTCGACCCGATCTGTGTACTTTGGGTCGTTTATATTTCGTTTGAAGCAGTACCCCAAACCCTTTCTCCGTTTGTAACTACCCTTTAACAACACATGGTTTGCATTGTCTTTCAATTTGTTCTAGTCGAGGTGTTGTTTGATTTTAAATTGCAGTATCTGAATGTTTAATTTAATTTTACTTTTAGTTTTATTTGCGTCACGGTTTGAGATTTGAATCCTCGAAAATCTCGTCACGAAAGACTCAATGACTCTTCGTCTAGCGAAAATGGTCTATTGGACCAATCGACCTAGACCTCTGATACTAAGTTTAGTTCATAAATTTCTTGGCTAAATCAAGAATATAACATACTGACAATCATTCCGCCATAGTCCTTGTTGGTTTGAATAGGTATTTCTTCAATAAAATTCCAGACAATTAATTACATGCTCAATGTGTGTTCGAGGGCACGATTCTCGGACTTATCAAGCTCAAAGGCTCTTGAACTTCGTCGTTGAGGTCTAAAATGAATCAATGTGTGTTTGAGGGCCTGGTTCCCGTGCTTATCAAGCTCGATGGCTCTTAGACTTTCACGTAGAGGTCTAAAATGATTCGAGATTATAAATATAAAAATAAAAATAAAAATTGCAAAAGATATAACACAGACGTGATAACCAACTACACCACGACACCGTTGGAAGCCTCCACAGAAGATCAGCAAAACTATAGAGTTAAACCCAAACTTCCTGGAGCCTAGAGAAGAGCCCGTGGAAACCTACCTGGAACTGGATGCGATGAGAGCCTACAAGTAGGATGCTCACCGAGTACTTTTTTACTCATTGCATATTCAATTTCTTTCTCAGGTCTTCGCTAACTGTCGCTCGAGGTGGGGGAGCATTTGAGAGCTGCATTGTCACTTGAGGGTCGTTTATGAGTGTCAACCTGATTTTTGTACTTTGAGTCATTTATATTTCGTTCGAAGCAATACCCCAAACCCTTTCTCCGTTTGTAACTACCCTTTAACAACGCATGGTTTGCATTGTCTTTCAATTTGTTCTAGTCGAGGTGTTGTTTGATTTTAAATTGCACTATCTGAATGTTTAATTTAATTTTACTTTTAGTTTTATTTGCGTCACGGTTTAAGATTTGAAGCCTTGAAAATCACGTCACAAAAGACTCAATTACTCTTCGTCTAGCGAAAATGGACTGTTGGACCAATCGACCTAGACCTCTAATACTAAGTTTAGTTCATAAATTTCTTGGCTAAATCAAGCATATAACGTACTCACAATCATTCTGCCATAGTCCTTGTTGGTTCGTATAGGTATTTCTTCAATAAAAGTCCAAACAATTAATTAAATGCTCAATGTGTGTTCGAGGGCACGGTTCTCGGACTTATCAAGCTCAAAGGCTCTTGAACTTCGTCGTTGAGGTCTAAAATAAATCAATGTGTGTTTGAGAGCCCGGTTCTCGTGCTTATCAAGCTCGATGGCTCTTAGACTTTCACGTAGAGGTCTAAAATGAATTGAGATTATAAATATAAAAATAAAAATAAAAATAAAAATAGAAATAGAAAAAGAAAAAGAAAAAGATGGCATCGCCCATACTTGAACTGGAGACCTTCAGTGTGTTACACTCACGTGATAACCAACTACACCACGACACCCTCAACAGCCTCCACAGAAGGTCTGCCAAACTATAGAGTTAAACCCAAACTTCCTGGAGCCTAGAGAAAAGCCCATGGAAACCTACCTGGAACTGGATGCGATGAGAGCCTACAAGTAGGCTGCTCACCGAGTACTTTTTTACTCCCTGCATTTTAGATTTCTTTCTCAGGTCTTCGCTAATTGTCGCTCGAGGTGGGGGAGCCTTTGAGAGCTGCATTGTCACTTGAGGGTCGTTTATGAGTGTCGACCCGATCTGTGTACTTTGGGTCGTTTATATTTCGTTCGAAGCAGTACCCCAAACCCTTTCTCCGTTTGTAACTACCCTTTAACAACACATGGTTTGCATTGTCTTTCAATTTGTTCTAGTCGAGGTGTTGTTTGATTTTAAATTGCACTATCTGAATGTTTAATTTAATTTTACTTTTAGTTTTATTTGCGTCACGGTTTGAGATTTGGAGCCTCGAAAATCACGTCACAAAAGACTCAATGACTCTTCGTCTAGCGAAAATGGTCTGATGGACCAATCAACCTAGACCTCTGATACTAAGATTAGTTCATAAATTTATAGGCTAAATCAAGCATATAACGTGCTCACAATCATTCCGCCTTAGTCCTTGTTGGTTTGTCTAGGTATTTCTTCAATAAAGTCCAAACAATTAATTACATGTTCAATGTGAATTCGAGGGCATGATTCTCGGGCTTATCAAGCTCAAAGGCTCTTGAACTTCGTCGTAGAGGCCTAAACTGAATCAATGTGTGTTCGAGGGCCCAGTTCCCGTGCTTATCAAGCTCGATGGCTCTTAGATTTTCACGTAGATGTCTAAAATGAATCGAGATTATAAATAAAAAATAAAAATAAAAATAAAAATAAAAATGTCAAAGATGGCGTTGCACAGACTTGAATTGGAGACCTTCAATGTGTTGGACTGACGTGATAATCAACTACACCACGACACCATTGGAAGCCTCCATAGAAAGTCAGCCAAACTATAGAGTTAAACCCAAACTTCCTGGAGCCTAGAGAAAAGCCCGTGGAAACCTACCTGGAACTGGATGCAATGAGAGCCTACAAGTAGGCTGCTCACCGAGTACTTTTTTACTCACTGCATTTTAGATTTCTTTTTCAGGTCTTCGCTGACTGTCTCTCGAGGTGGGGGAGCGTTTGAGAGCTGCATTTTCACTTGAGAGTCGTTTATGAGTGTCGACCCGATCTGTGTACTTTGGGTCGTTTATATTTCGTTCGAAGCAGTACCCCAAACCCTTTCTCCGTTTGTAACTACCCTTTAACAACACATGATTTTCATTGTCTTTCAATTTGTTCTAGTCGAGGTGTTGTTTGATTTTAAATTGCACTATCTGAATGTTTAATTTAATTTTACTTTTAGTTTTATTTGCGTCACGGTTTGAGATTTGAAGCCTCGAAAATCGCGTCACAAAAGACTCAATGACTCTTCATCTAGCGAAAATGGTCTGTTGGACCAATCAACCTAGACCTCTGATACTAAGTTTAGTTCATAAATTTCTAGGCTAAATCAAGCATATAACGTGCTCACATCATTCCACCTTAGTCCTTGTTGGTTCGTACAGGTATTTCTTCAATAAAAGTCCAAACAATTAATTACATGCTCGATGTGTTTTCGAGGGCACGGTTCTCGGGCTTATCAAGCTCTAAGGCTCTTGAACTTCATTCAACCTAGACCTCTCATACTAAGTTTAGTTCATAAATTTCTAGGCTAAATCAAGCATATAACGTGCTCACATCATTCCGCCTTAATCCTTGTTGGTTCGTACAGATATTTCTTCAATAAAAGTCCAAACAATTAATTACATGCTCAATGTGTGTTCGAGGGCACGGTTCTCGGGCTTATAAAGATCTAAGGCTCTTGAACTTCGTCGTAGAGGTTTAAAATGAATCGAGATTATAAATATAAAAATAAAAATAAATCCAAAAGATGGCATCGCCCAGACTTGAACTGGAGACCTTCAGTGTGTTAGACTGACGTGAGAACCAACTTCACCACAACACCGTCGAAAGCCTCCCCAAAAGGTCAGCCTAACTATAGAGTTAAACCCAAACTTCCTGGAGCCTAGAGAAAAGCCCGTGGAAACCTACCTGGAACTGGATGCGATGAGAGCCTACAAGTATGCTGCTCATGGAGTACTTTTTTACTCACTGCATTTTAGATTTCTTTTTCAGGTCTTCGCTAACTGTCGCTCGAGGTGGGGGAGCGTTTGAGAGCTGCATTGTCACTTGAGGGTCGTTTATGAGTGTCGACCCGATTTGTGTACTTTGGGTCGTTTATATTTCGTTTGAAGCAGTACCCCAGACCCTTTCTCCGTTTGTATCAACCCTTTAACAACACATGGTTTGCATTGCCTTTCAATTTGTTATAGTCGAGGTGTTGTTTGATTTTAAATTGCACTATCTGAATTTTTAATTTAATTTTACTTTTATGTTTATTTTCCTTTATTTATTTCATTTTTGTTAATTTAAAGGTGTATTTACACTTTACCAACCACTAGGGGAATGAAATTTACCACTTAACAAATTATTGTTATTATTCATAGAATAAATATACAAATATTTTGGGTAAATGAAATTTACCACTTAACAAATTATTGTTATTATTCATAGAATAAATATACAAATATTTTGGGTAAAAAAAATATTATGTTGGATAAAAAAATAATAAATTTGATATTCTTTTGAGTTAAAAAACCTAATATTATTTTGAGTAAAAAAAAAATAATAAAAATATGTTTTTGAGTAAAAATATCAAATATTTGTTCTAATCCTACAACAAACTTAAATTTCATTGTTGTATAACAAACTTAAAATTACTTATTTAACCAAACTTTAAATCGTCTATTCATAGAACAAACTTAAAAGTCATCTGTTGTAAACAACAAGCTTAAAATCTATTATTCTATAAACAACTTTCATCTAACAAATTTAAAATCTCTGGTTGGGTGATAGGTATAAATTATTCTAATTTTTTTAAATACTAATTTGTAATATGATCTTAATATTTATGTATAAATTTATATAATATTAATACAAACTTAAAATCGTCCGTTTGTAAAACAACAAACTTAAAATCTAATGTTCTTACAATAAACTTAAAACCAAAAACCACATGTTAGTAAAACAAACTCTTCACCAAAACCTCTTTTTTTCTAGAATAAATTCTTCAGGAAAAATAGATTCAAACCTGTCTTGATTTTTTTTTCTCTCCCTAATAACCATTGGTTTATTTTCTTTTTTCTCTCTCTCCTCACCATTACAAACACTAAGTGGTTTTATTTTATTTTTTTCTATCTCTAATAGTGACTTCTCTAATGGCCGCCATTGTGGAAATGCTACCACTCTAATGACTATTAATATCTTTTTTCTCTCTCTCTTCACCATTACAAACTTGAAGTGGCTTTAATCTTTTTTTCGGTCTCTACTCGTGACTTTTGTGATGGCAGCGATTGTTGAAAATAATAGACCAGAGCTACTTATATTAATATTAAACTTTTGCTTTAAAACAAAACAAAACATAACATAAATATGGTCATAGAACCTCCCATCTCAGACCTGAAAAGAGAAGGATGAAAGTGAGAAGGAAGCTGTAATAAGAATCCAACAAAATCAGTTGGCATGAGCTGCACGTGACCCCTAAAGATGAGTGAGCACCATGAACACCATCAATCTCAGCAATTCAGCCATTGTGACCTTGTAAAAACAAATAAAACGTTTGTTTTTGGATTAGAAAGTATTTATAAAATACAAAATAGTTCAAATGTGTATTTACACTCCACCAACAACCACAGGTAGAATTAAATTCACCCCTAACAAATGATTCAAGTATTCATATAACAAATATATAAATATTTTGGATAGAAAAAGATATTATTTTGAATTAAAAAAATAATAAAGATATTTTAAGTAACCAACCACCAGTGGAATTAAATTTACCACTCATAATATTCATATAATAAATATATAAATATTTTGCTTAAAAAATATTATTTTGGATTAAAAAAATAATAAACATATTTTAAATTAAAAAAAATATAATATTATTTTGAGTAAAAAAAATATAATAAAATATGTTTTTGAGTAAAAAACTTAAAGATGTTTTGTATAACAAACTTAAAATTAAATGTTCATACAACAAACTTAAATTTACCTGTTCTTAGAACACTTAAAACAATCCGTTCCTAAACAAACTTAGAATCATCTACTTAAAATAGCCCATAGAACAAACTTAAAATTCTCTGATCTTAGGATAACAAACTTAAAATCTCATGTTCCTACGATAACAAACTTAAAATCTCATGTTCATACAACAAACTTAAAATCATCCGTTCTTACAACAAACTTAAAATCGCTAGTTCGTAAAGCAACAAACTTAAAATCCACCATTCGTACAACAAACTTAAATTTTTCTGTTAGTATAACATGTTGAACACAACTTTTTATGGGAAACACTCGCACTCTTTATTAAGACCAATCGACTCTTTATTAAGACCAATCGAGAAGAGAATACAAGACACTTTGTAGAATACTATACTTTTTTTTATTTTTGGATTTATGGGATGAATAACTTAGGTTGGGTGGAGCGGTATTTATACTAGAGCCTAAGCAATCCCGATCTACCAAATCTAAATCTTTTTAGTAAAATATCTATATCTCTCCTAAAATATCTAGATCTCTTTCCCCTAAAATATATAGATCTTTCCTAAAATATCTACTAAAATAAATATACAATGGCTGGTACAATTATTGGGCTTGACTCTATTGGGCTAGTAATGATATTTCAACACTCCCCCTCAGCACCAGTTCTCATTCGCTGCATCATGTTGAGCTGACAACGAAAACTCTCATGTTTGCTAGTATTTAGCCCTTTTGTAAACAAGTCTGTCACTTGGTCATCTATCTTGATCTGCTGCATCTCGATTTTTTCCTTCAAGACTTTCTCTCTAATGAAATGGTAGTGTACCTCCACATGCTTTGTTCTAGCATGAAACACCAAATTTTCTGTTAGGCGAATCACAGATTGATGTTTGCAATGAAGTGGTATTGGATACTCAATTTTCTGGTGTCAATCTTCCATCAAAAGTTTTAACCATGTATTTTCCTGAGCTGCTCTAGTTGCTGCTCTATACTCTACTTCTCTTTGACAATGATACTGTTGGTTGTCTTTTGTTACACCAAAAAATTGTTCTCGAACCGAGCTTGAACACATACCCAGTGATTGATCTTCGGGTATCGTGGTCTCTTGCATAGTCGACATCACTATATCCACTAGCTTTCAGTCTTCTCTTCTTTTGTATAAACGATCGTAATTGATTGTACCTTTGATATATCTCAATGTCCATCGAGTCTCATCCAAATGAGGCTTCTTCGAATTTTAGATATATTGATCAATGACTCCAACTTCATTTTCGAATTTCTTCGGTTGGTCCATTAGAACTCTCTGTTTAACTCTCCATGCAAGAAAGCATTATTCATATCCATCTGCCATAATTTCCAATCTTTATTTACTGCAAGTACTAGAGGAACTTGTGTACGATAATGATATTTTCCATTAGACTAAACGTTTCATCATAGCCTGTTCTTTAGTTACGGTCGAGAATCTATCTTTTCTTTCCTCTCCTTTGTCTTGCTCTTCGCCCCTTGACTAAAAGCCTGATTTTCCTAAATATTGATTGGCTAGCTCAGATAAAGATTTCAGCTATTCTAAAGAAGGTGGTCCCGGATGATCTTCGGATTACATAACAGCAAGCACGTCCGGCGGCTATTCAAATGGATCCAGTTCTTCCTACCCGCGCCCGCACCCCTGATTGGTAATGGAATCCTATCGACTGACTGGGTACTTTTAGACCAATTAGACCAAAAGGATTTGAGCTGCTTTCACTATGCGAGGGCTTTGGTCTGCTTCCTTCTTTTCAATCACAGGAAATGATTCAATCTCGAACTGGGTGAGCCTCTGACTATTTAGTTAAAGTGAGAGTTGGTTCAACTATCGAGGATAGACATTTTAAGGCATTTTGTCAAGACTGTCGGCTTTGTCTCTGTCCCTCAATCAATCAATGAGGCAAAGAGAGGGGAGAAGAGCAGTTCCAGAATAAGTAGATGAAGGAGAACCAAACAAATACCCATTTTGACCGAGAAAAAAGAATAAGGAGAAAAAGAGAAAGAATCAAAGAAAAGAGTTACGTGAAAGAAGACAGTAGGAAAAGCCGAATGAATCTTCTTGAAATGAGTGTTTACTGTTACAGTTAAGAAAAGAGAACGAATGAATTTCATATGCGAGTGAAGGAGCGGATCAGCCAGCCCAGCCTAGTTGCCTCGTAAAAGAATATTTGAAGGTTCAGTCAGGAGCCGTACCGAGTTCCATCTGTCGAATTAATCTTGACTTTAGGCTTGACTTGATGAATAAGGAGAAAGAATACGCTTTACCCAGTTAAAGAGGGTTCGTTCAGTAGTGATTTTGTTTACAGGACAAGCAATGAATTAGCGGCTTGACCGACCTACGAGTCTTTGAGTGAAATCAGGGACAGAAGTATATAGTACAGAGCCAGGAGGTTACAATGCTTTTTGAAAGGAGCGAGCAAATCCTTTCTTGTCTTTTTGCTTTCTTTCGTCTTTTCTTCTGCATTACCTTGTGTTTGAGTTCAATCTGTCTAATTCTTGCTTGTTTGGTCTTTCCTTCCGACAATGAATAGGTGAATGAATAAATAGGGAATCGTTTCGTCTTCACTCTGATTCTTCTTTCGTCTCTCTTTTTCTCAGTAAATTCCTTTGACGTTTCCGCCTTCATTTTGTGCTACAGCAGATTGATTTATTTATCCAAAAGCTCCTTCTTCTTTCGCTTTAGTTCCCGATTTATTTGCTTCTGCTAGTGGGGCAACTATGGTATTGATAAGAAAATGAACCACTACAAGGGGAGTAAGATTCGGATTACCTTGTTGATCGAATATCTCAAGGCAAGAACATTGTTTGAGATTCGAATCACTCCACAAGCAAGATCGATCATGTCTAGCTTGAATGATTCTTGTTGATCAAATATCTCAAGGCAAGAACACTTCCATGAGATTCGAATCACTCCACAAGCAAGATTGATCATGTCGAGCTTGAATGATTCTACATGCAACCTAAACTACATAGAATTGCAAAGAAACTTAGCCATTGGCTAAAGAAGAGCACAAATGCTTCTTTTTACTATATTTTTTTCAAGTCCCTTACAAAAACAAACATATATGGCTTTATATAGTCTCAAAATGAAACCACTAAAGACATTCCAAGAGTTGTAACATTCATCCTTAATGCCCATAATTAGCCATTATGTAAATGTAACCTAAGGTAAATAAAATGTCTTAAAATATAATAACTCTAAATTACTCTAAATTATAACCCACCCAAAATTTATAACAACCAAACTTCTTTCTTCTTCAATGTGGCATGAATTGAACACCTTTGGATAATTTTGACAACCTTTTCTTCACATCTTCATTGAAGTATATTGTATGATTGATGCCTTTTGGTTCATATCAGGTATCTTGGTAATTAACCTCCTGCCCCAATGGGTTCCTTAATGCCTGACCTCAAAAAAGAGTTAGAATTGAATCTAAAGAGACTGCCCTTGACCTTTCATCAACTAGTTGAATTGAACCTTCATTCAAAGTCTCACTTATTATCATCTTCTAAGAAAAGGAGCTCTTAGCATTACTTTTGCCCGTTGAACGTGGTCGACCATTATTAGGCTTGGATTAACCCATCTTCAATGGCAGTAGTCCTAATTAAAGACTAAAGAAAGAGCAATCTGCTTGCTAGGTTAGTGAAACTGATCGGGAAGTACTTGACGCTCGTTGAGACCTTTCTTTGCTTTGTCATTTTCATTCTCTACTTCTGCACTGAGATTTTTTTCTATTATAGGCTAAAGCCCCTTTACCTTACTTATTATACTAAGGGTAGCAAAGCGAGAAGCCCTCTTTCAGTCAATTATTCAGATAGATAGCAGAGCTTTCGGAGTACATCAATCGACAGTACCAACTGAGGCTTCCAAGCCCACTTGACTTTCTGAGCTTGCGAAAGGAGATACCAGAACAAGGTTTCCTACCCGCCGCCCTTGTTGAAAGGGGAAAGGTAACTGAACTTTATCATACCCAAGCCTACAAGAATAAATTCCTTACACCGCAGAGCAATTTTGGCACCACACATTTCGCGGATTTTTGCCTAATTTAACTAGTCAAAGTACGTTTGAGAAGTTTTCAGATCTTGTCTTTAAAATAATGAGTATATGTTGTGATCAATCAAATCAGCAAGCTGAACCTGATCACCTTGAAAGATTGGCGAATGTTGTTTTCAGAGAAATTCGGTGAGAGAAAATTGGTTGTTGGAAGAAAAATGCGTAAAAAGAGAGAGAGAGAGAGAGAATGGCTGAAATTATGACTGCGTTCAAAATTAGGTAGTTTAATATTTTGAAAAAATTTCCTATTTAAATATAAATGATCCTAAAAAGGTTGGAGAGTGGCCAACTAAATCTGTGCCACTCCCTACCAAATTGCGGTCTAAAATTTTGGTGATCCATTGACGTGTTTTGTCAAATGGTCAAACGGAGATATTCTGCAATAAGGAAAAACTATAAAAACTTAGGTTTTATCTAACAATCTCCTCCTAAAACCTGTAGTATATCTACCTTATTATTTGAACTCCGATCTTTGAGCGTAGTTCTTCAAATTTCACCCGCGCCAAGGATTTGGTGAAAATGTCTCCAAGTTGTTCCTCTGTTCGGATGTAATCAATCTTGATGAGCCCTCGATCTGCACATTCTCGAATGTAGTGGAATCTGATTTCTATGTGCTTGCTTCGTTCATGCAAAACTGGATTTTTGATCAGGGAGATCGTAGCTTTGTTGTCTACGTATAGCATTGGTGGATCACTTTCTCTCCCGATGAGTTCTTCCATTAGTCGCGCAAGCCAGATCCCTTGTGTTGCTGCCATCGAAGCAGCGACGTATTCTGCTTTGCCGGAAGACAAAGCAACTACCTTCTGTTTTGTTGATTGCCAGCAGATTGCGTCGCCTGAGAGAAAGTAGATCATTCCGCTAGTGCTCTTACGATCATCAACGTCACCGGCCATGTCACTATCACTGTAGCCGATCAGTTTGAGTTTCTTCTTTCCGCTCCCTGCGCAGGATCTTACACCTCAGCCTCTGGTTCCGGCTACATAGCGCAGGATGCGCTTGACAACCACTAGATGCTCCTCTCTAGGTGCTTCCATAAATCGGCTCACATATCCAACAAAATAAGCAAGATCAGGACGAGAGTTTACCAGATAGCGCAGACTCCCGACAATGCTGCGGTAATTGGTGGAGTCGACTGTTGTCGTAGTGCCGACCTTCCTTAGTTAGAGTCGGGCCTCCATTGGCATCCTTGTAGGATTACTGTCCACAAGCCCAGTTGTGTCTATCAGCTTCTTCGCGTATGCACTTTGGAGATGGAGATGCCGGTAGAATTCTGTTGCACTTCGATGCCGAGAGAGTAGCTGAGCACGCTAAGATCGCTCATCTCGAAGTTTTTTGACATCTCCTTCTTGAACCTTCAAAGGACTTCCACGTCACCTCCAGTAATTATGAGGTCGTCGACGTACACTCCCACGATCAGTCGCTTCTTGCCATGGCCGTGCGTGTACATGCCATGCTCAGAGGCGCAACGTTTGAATTTCAGTAACAGTAAGGTACTATCGAGCTTTGCGTTCCAGGCTCGTGGAGCTTGTCGAAGCCCGTAGAGTGCCTTGTGCAGGTGCAGTACTTTATTGGGGTTGTCGTTGTCTAGGAAGCCATGTGGTTGTCGGACATAGACGATCTCCTTCAGCTCTCCGTTAAGGAAAGAAAACTTTACGTCCATATGGTGAACCTCCCAAGAGTAATGTGCCGCAATTGCCAGCAAGAAACGAATGGATTCTAACATTGCCACTGGCGCAAATACCTCTTCGAAGTCCACTCCTTGCTTCTGGACGTAGCCCTTTGCCACCAGATGGGCCTTGTGCTTCACAACTTCTCCTTTTTTTTTGCGCTTCAGTTTGAAGACCCATTTGAGCCCTATGGCTTGGTGTCCCGGCGACATATCCTCCAGACTCCACGTCTGGTTCTCGGTGATGGATGTCATCTCCTCCTACATTGCCTTCAGCCAGCACGGGTTCTTTTCTGCTTCGGCGAAGGTGTTCGGTTCATCTGCACAGATGGCATGTAGTTCGGCCACTTCTTCGAGCTCGCGCACTGCCAGTTCAGGTGGCTCACCTCCTCCTACTAGGTCGTCCATCCTCCGGTACCTGGCCTCCAGATTAGTATCGTGATCGGCATCCAGCGTCGAATCCGCAGTCCGTGGTGTTGCGAATTCCACTGGTTCAGGGGTTGCACCAGCTGGCGGTGGTGACGGCTGTTGATGCCAGGCTTCTCCTTCTTCTGGCTTGGTGACGAGGTACTTCACCGTAAATTGATTTGGATTATGGTCTGCCTCGATCACGTCATTCCACTGAAGGTGCTTTCATCGAAGACGACGTCGCGAGACACGTGAGCTCGCCCCCCTACAGGATCATATAGTCTGTACGCCTTGCTCCCGGGCTCATAGCCGATGAAGATGACCTTCAGCCCCCTGAGATCGAGCTTGGTGAGGTGGGGACATGTTACCTTCATGTATGCGACGCAGCCGTACATGCAAAAATGATGTACCGCTGGTTTTTTGTTGTACCAGGCCTCATATGGCGTCTTCCCGTCAAGGCTTCGGGTTGGTGACCGATTGAGGAGATAGACGGCCGTCATTACTGCCTCTCCCCAAAATCTCCCAGGCATCCCGGCCGTCACCAATAATGACCTCGCGGAGAAGTTTGGTTTCAAACCCCGGTTCAAACAGGAGAAGTACGCTGATGAGCACATTGAACTATCAGAGGCGCGCTCTACCACTGAGCTAATAGCCCGTCGTGCGGGCCCGCTATGCCAAAAGCGAGAGAAACCCCATCTCCCTTACTCGCGAACAGGATGGTGCCGCGTCCTTTGATCTCGACGACGGAGTCCGTGGATTTGGAATCGACAATGGGGACATTCGTCCTCCTCGAATTGTGCCACATGGGCCTTTTCGGCCAGATCTCTTTGCGGCTGGAGGATGCTCTCACCGATGTTGTCGCGGAGCTTTAGACGTGCAAGCCATTCCCTTCAGTGAGGAGTAGACGACCATCCTTGTCGACAGCTTAAATAGTATTTTTCTTTGGTTGACTCCTTCTTTTGACAACCTGCAACATCTTCTTCACGATCTTTGTCGTTGGGGTTGTCATTGTCTAGGAAGCCATGTGGTTGTCGGACATAGACGATCTCCTTCAGCTCTCCGTTAAGGAAAGCAGACTTTACGTCCATATGGTGAACCTCCCAAGAGTAATGTGCCGCAATTGCCAGCAAGAAACGAATGGATTCTAACATTGCCACTAGCGCAAATACCTCTTCGAAGTCCACTCCTTGTGATATGATATGGAACCACTACAAGGGGAGTAAGATTCGGATTACCTTGTTGATCGAATATCTCAAGGCAAGAACATTGTTTGAGATTCGAATCACTCCACAAGCAAGATCGATCATGTCTAGCTTGAATGATTCTTGTTGATCAAATATCTCAAGGCAAGAACACTTCCATGAGATTCGAATCACTCCACAAGCAAGATTGATCATGTCGAGCTTGAATGATTCTACATGCAACCTAAACTACATAGAATTGCAAAGAAACTTAGCCATTGGCTAAAGAAGAGCACAAATGCTTCTTTTTACTATATTTTTCAAGTCTCTTACACATACAACATACATGGCTTTATATAGCCTCAAAATGAAACTACTAAAGTCATTCCAAGAGTTGTAACATTCATACTTAATGGCCATAATTAACCATTATGTAATTGTAACCTATAGTAAATAAAGTCTTAAAATACATAAATGAAATACAATAACTCTAAATTGTAACCCACCCAAAATTTATAACAATCAAACTTCATTCTTCCTCAATGTGGCATGAATTGAAACATCTTTTGATAATTTTGACAACCTTTTCTTCACATCTTCATTGAAGTATATTGTATGATTGATGTCTTTTGGTTCATATCATTCTCCACTTCTTCAAGAGGATTCGTCCTCGAATCTATTTGTGAAACTTTGCTGCAAAAAATAAGTTATGGAAATACAAAGGACCTCATAACACTCTCTCACGTGTATACACTCAAGGAATTTTAGGCCACTCTTTTTAAACTCAGTTACACAAATGAAGCTCTCATTCTCACCTCTCAAAATTTGAAATAGAGCAAAGATTGAATTTTGAATTCTGGGTCGATTAAAAACTAAAAGGATAAAAATAAATAAAAATCAAATTGAAAAAAAAAAATGCAAAGGAAACATATATCCGATCTTGAGCCTGAAGCTCTGATACCAAATGATAAGATAAGGAACCACTACAAGGGGAGTAAG